>NW_004949222.1:176053-182797 GCF_000317375.1 Microtus ochrogaster | reverse complement strand
AATTACAGCAAGGAGTGTGGCAGCAGAAAGAAGACATGGTGCTAGAGAAGTAATTAATAAAAGTTCACATCTCTACAAGTAGAGCTAATTAGGAATGTTGTGGGCCCCTAAAATCTTAAAGTCAGTGACATACCACCTCCAAAAGGCCACACCGCCTAATCCTTCCCATACAAGACTACTAACTGGGAACCAAACATTCAAATATATAAGCCAGTGAGGGTCATTCAGACCACTACAGACAGAGAGCACGCATGTCTTGGTGCACAAGCAGAGGGCAGAGGACAACTTGTAGGTCCTCTTCCTCCACCATGTGGGTCCCAGGGATTGAACTCAAGTCATCAGGCTTTGATTCAGATGCCTTTACCCTCTGAGCCAGTGTCAGTATCCAAAACTTGTGAATTTCTCTACTCATGTCTTACCCTGAAAATCTATAGAAGAGACTGGTCAAAACATGCATGGCAGTGCACACCACAAATCCCAACACTTGGGAAGCAAAGGCAAACAGACTTATGGCTAACAAGGGCTTTATATATAGTACAACCCTGTGTGAGGTGAGGGTGGGTGACAGGACTAACATACTGATCAAGAGAATCCCCAGGCTAACCTTCCACAAGCGTAAACATAAATAACCATTTTCTGTTTAGTATAACTCTAATACTTACGGGGAAGTTGCTGTGGTCGTTCTGGAGGAAAAAAATCTCCCTTTGGTAAGGCCCTCTCATCCTGAAGGGAAAAAGAAAAAGATCTCAACATCTACTGCAGTACCAGCACCAGCAAAAGATGGAAGCAATTAGCAATAACCGGCCAGAAACCAGGTGCTGTGCCGCACATGTGGAATCCTAAGAGGCTTAAGAAGAAAGAATCAGGAATTTGAGATCAGCTTTGGACAGAGGGCAAGTTCCTGGCCAGTCTGAATTACAGGAAATTGTCACAAAAACAAATAAAAATACAAACAATAGTCAAGTTTAGAGATGTAGCCCAGAAGGTATGACACCAAGTGCAAGGCACTAGGGAAAAAGAAAAAATTTAAAGAAACTAGACAACCAATTAATAAACTATGGCACAGAATAAGTATATTAAACACAAAAAGATATATGGGA
Organism: Microtus ochrogaster; assembly: GCF_000317375.1. Taxonomy (NCBI): domain Eukaryota; kingdom Metazoa; phylum Chordata; class Mammalia; order Rodentia; family Cricetidae; genus Microtus; species Microtus ochrogaster. Next base: position 181,697 of record NW_004949222.1, on the reverse strand, counting down.
GCATTGGTTTTTTTTTTAATCTTCCATGCCAATAAGCAGGATAAAAACACATTTGTATTATTGGGTGGGTGGGACAGTGAGGCTCAAACTATTTTCCTGCTGAGGACTATAAATTTACTAGCTATTCAAAGAATTAAACTGTATGAAACAACAAAAATTTATAGCTCCTTTTATCTTACTCCTGAATCTGAATCCTACCCAGACTGCCATCAACATTTCCAGTACTGTTTCTATTAATCATTATCTTTGGCAATGCAATAGCAGGTCTATTGTTTACTAAAACTGAATTCCAATAGACCTTTAAAGGATGTCTGAATCAAATACTTGGTCACTACAGATGTATTAACAAAACACTGCATGTAATACTTTAAAAAACTGGAGCTATAGGGGGCTGGAGAGATGGTTCAGAGGTTAAGAGCACTAGTTGTTCTTCCAGAGGCCCTGAGTTCAATTCCCAGCAACCACATGGTGGCTCACAACCATCTGTAATGAAATCTGGTGCCCTCTTCTGGCCTGCAGGCACACATGCAGACAGAATACTGTAAACAAAATAAATAAATCTTTAAAAAAACCCAAATAACTCCCCCCCGTGTTTATGAAAAAAACAAAAAACAAAACTGGAACTATATGCAAAGGATTCTTTGTAATTGATCACTTGTTCAAGCAGAATACTCAACAGTCTTCCTGAACATAGCACTTAACAGTCTACAGGTAAGATGTGCATGAGCAAAGGTGCTCATAACTCTGCAGCCTACTAAACAATGACATGAGGGTTTAGTTTAAGGGCTGGATGCACAGTAGAATTATAACATATTACAAAAAAAGTCATCCTAGTAACTCACCATTTTGACGTGCATTGGTCTATCAAACAGAAGCTGGCCATTAAACATAGCTGGTATTACAATTAAGGCTATTTCTAACAACTGTTAAAGCATGCACGATAAAATGATTAAAAGGGAATAATTCTGTAACTACCAGTCCTCCCAGTGAATTTATGAGCAACTTGAACTCTTAAGGTGTGAAGCTTTATTCATGATCTTACACTACAAAATCTTTCTGCTAAGTAGTTACAGCAATCTTCTATATGTTCAATGCCAAGAGTGCTACCATTTCTGAAGTATTATGTTTTCTGGGTAAGACCAAGAATGGCCTCCCGAGTTTAATTCCTGGAGTCATGTGATTTTAAACTCCAGGGCAAGCTTAAGGCAAGGAGACAGGGGCTTCTTCAGATCATGTCTACTCACAAGAGACAGAGTCCATAAGAGTATGATAAATATATTAAAGGCCCTAGTTCTCATAAGTGATCCAGTTCCTAAACTACTCTGAAAACATCAGAAAATACCATTCATAGCAGGTGCCTATGATGCAACCACATCCTCTAACCATCTGTGTTATACTCCATAAATTTTCAGATTTTGTAATTTATTCACTCCAGTCACAGAGAAAATAGACATTTCTACCTTATTATTATAATACACTTAGGACTATTAATGCCTAACAGTGCTGTGGCCACTGTAACCCACGAGTTTAACTCCCACAGAAGGATACATATAGCTTGCACAGCTTCAATGGATTGTTCAAAAGTCACAGTGCCTATTCCACGACTTTTTCCATCTTTATCTTCTAGAATGTCTGCTCGGACCACCACACCAGCCATACTAAATACTTCCTTCAGTTTCTTCCAGCCAACTTTATAATCCAGCTAGGTGAAAGAAGAGGATAAAAATCTCAAGGTAAACCTCTTGGGGGGGAAAAAAAAGACATTTTTACCTTATTAACAAGACTTCCAGACTTCCTTTGACTGACTTCACAAGAAAATCAACTTTAATAGAATTTTTCAAGTATGATTGCAGAGTTTGACCTTTTCTCTTCTTCATTTACTGAACTAACGCTTTCCCCACCATACCTTAAAAAAACCATCTAGGAGGTGGGTGGCACATATTTTTAATCCCAGCACTCAGGAGGAGGCAAAAGCAGGTGCCAGCCTGTCTATCTACCGGGTGAGTTCCAGAACAGCCAGGGCTATTCAGAGAAACCCTGTCTCTAAAAACCGAAATGAATGAATGAAAGAAAGAAGCTGGGCAGTGGTGGTGTACACCTTTAATCCCAGCACTCAGGAAGCAGAGGCAGAGACAGAGGCAGGTGGATCTGAGTTTGAGGCCAGCCTGATCTACAAAGTAAGCTCCAGGACAGATTCCAAAGTTACAGAGAAACTCTGTCTCAAAAAGTAAAAAGAATGAATGAATAAAAGAAGTCACCTCCACTTTCTCTTAGCAACAGTCCCTAACCCACTTTGTTCTAAACTTATCTGTCCTTGCAGAAGATAAAGATATCATAATTTACTTCAGACAAAACAGTTGTGAATATACTGTTTCTGTCCACTCTTGTCCTGTACCAAAAACTACAGTAAATAAACCCCAATAAGGATACAAACCCAGCTAATGCTTTAGTAAACATCTGAAAACTTCAGTAAACAAGTCCCCAGAAGGACCGAGGTCAATCCTGAAGCCACACATGCAGTGGTCACAAGAGAACAAAGCCCAACACAAAGGTCTTCTTTAAAATAAAAACAAGCTATCTTAAGCCTACTTTAAATTACTTGTTTAAAAGTGACAAGATCAGTCTATTTTTCTGATTTAATTTAATTTTCCCCCCTACATGCACACTGCTTTTATAATGTTTCCATCCCTCCCTGTTTTTCTATTTTAGAGACTGTTCCCATTTACTTACATTTGCTACAAATACTGTGCTTCCAAGTCTTCCAGCCTGTAATGCATGGATAATCTCATTTGGGATGTTAGGATTATTTAGGATACTGGGTGGGATATTAATCATTCCTGGGCCACCTGGTCCCATACCCATCCCACCAGTCGTAGCCATCACCTTTTGCATTGCTCTCCTTGCATGTTCACCATCAGGATCCTGAAAGAAGCACAAAGTGTTACAGCCAGAAGTAGGTTAGAAGTAGACTTGCAGGGATTAGTGGGAACTGCTGCCTTCACCACTACTGGGGTGCAGCTCAGCGATAAGAGTGTTTACATAATATTCACAAGGGCAATCCCCAGCATCAATAATTTAAAAAATAAAAATTTAAAAGTGCTCTCAGTAAACATAGTAGTGTCAATGGTAAAGGTCTGTAACCTCAACACTCAGAACTGCTAAAGCAGTTCAAGGCCTGCTTGAGTTACAGATCTAATTCAAAGCCAGCCCAGGCAGCTAAGTGAATCCTTGTCTCAAAATAAAAAGGTATGCCTTTAATCCCACCACTTGGGAGGCAGAGGTAGGCGGATCACTGTGAGTTCAAGGTCAGCCTGGTCTAGTTCCAGGACTTGCTCCAACCACAGAGAAACACTGTCTCAGAAAACCAGGAAAAAAGTAAAAAACTCCAAATGGGACTCTGTTATAGTCCAGTCTTTCTTTTAAGCCTGAGGATACAACTTAGTAGTCGCAGAGCAAGGTATGTACCAGGCACTTCCATTTTCAACACTGAATAAAAACAAAACAAGCAAACAAAATAAACTGTGGCGACCAACAGACTGTTTGAATGGTACTTCTTAAATTATTAACAAGATGAAATGAACCACAGCAACTAGAAGCATTCTAGAAAGAGCAACAGATAAGAAACAAAGAACCGAAAAACCAAAAGCAGGAAACAATCTTCAATTTAACTAAAATGAAAAGGAATGGAAGGACTGGCTGACCTGAGTTGAAAATTCTAGACTGAAACAAGATCTTCAGCCATGGCATGGGTGAGTCTTAAGTGTAATTTGTGTAAAACTCAACAATGATTTTTCAAAAAGTTTGAAATAACAGTTCTATAACCCCAGGTTTCCCAAAAACTCCTCAAGGACACCAGGTGCTGGCACTGAAGTATAGTCAATGCAGTGTATTGCTACATAAACAAATTATGGAAATCTGATGCTGGCATGATTATCTTATTATGTCTGTGTCCTTATAGGGGTGTATGGCACATGTGTGTGGATATGCCAAGAGAGGCCAGAAGAGGCATCAGATTCCTTGGAACTGGAGTTACACAGGTGGTTATGAGTATCTGCACTTGGGGTGCTGGGAATCAAACACAGACCCTCTCTGGAAAAGCAGCAAGTGCTCCTAATGACTGAACCATCTTCCCATAATTTCTAACCCAGCCTCATCAATATAGCAGCAACACATAAGAAATGACTTATACCCTACCATGCTTTCCTATAAGTCCCAAGTAAGTTGTCTTCCTTCCAAAAAGAAAAAGGTCAAGAAATTAAAGTGCCTTTAATTTCAGCACTCAGGTAGGCAAGGATGATAAGCTAGCTTGGACTACACAGCAAAGAAATCTTCTCAGACACCTAAAATCACTCCCTCGCCCAACACACACAGAGTCAAGGAGGTAAATAATATTGGCAGTAATATTAACAAAACAACATTCTCCTAGAGAATAAAAAAGTGCTGGAGGTCAAGAAACACAGTTCAGTGACAGAATGCTTGCCTAGTATGCAAAAAGCCCTGCGTTCAATCTTTGGCACCAACAAACAAACAAAAAACAACAAAAGAAACTTGGTTTGGATTTGACAGAGATGAGCAATAAATTAATTTCACAAAATTCAAAGGGGAGTGGAGATATGGCTCGTGTCTAAGAGCACTGATTGCTCTTTCAGAGGACCTGGGTTCAATTCCCAGCACTCACACGGCACCCATGGCAAAATACCAACGCACGTAACAAAAATAAAATAAAAATAAACAAAACTGAAAAAGGGATAGAGAGAAATGACTCAGTGGGCAAAGTGAGCAAGCCTTAGTACCTGAGTTCAGATCTTCACATAAAGGCTGGGGTACTGGGGCATGCTTGTAATCTCAGTGCTGAAGGGAATGATTAACAGGAAATCTCTGGAGTCTACTGCCCCCAGTTTCAGTGAGAACACCTATCTCAAAAGCTAATGTCAAAAGTGATAGAAGACACCTAACATACACCACTAGCATTAATACCTGTGCATACTGTGTACACACAGGTATATATAAACACACAGAAGTAAAGAGGCAGGTGTACTGTGACACATCGCTACAATCACTGCACTTAGGAGGCTGAGACAGAAGGATCAATCTTGAGACCAACCAAAGCTTTATAGCAACATTGTCTCAAAAAACAACTTCAAGCCGGGCAGTGGTGGCGCAGGCCTTTAATCCCAGCACTCGGGAGGCAGAGGCAGGCAGCCTGGTCTTCAAGAGCTAGTTCCAGGACAGGCTCCAAAACCACAGAGAAACGCTGTCTTAAAAAAAAAAAAAAAAAAAAAAAAACAAAAAAACAAAACAAAACAAAAACAACATCAATGACAAAAACAAAAGATGGGCCAAGAATAGCATTCAGACTCTTACACAATTCCAATACTAAAAACCAGAGGTGCAGAATATGTATTCCTGAGAAAACAAGGATTGAAGAGTGGTCATTTAGGTTACTCAGGATTTGTTCAACCACTGTTACAAAGTTCCTGCAGAAGTGGCTGCTATCCCAGCAGTTAGGAAAGGCAGGAAGATCATCAGCTCAAGGCCGGTCTTGACTACACGGCCAGTCTTAAAAAGAACAAAGAATATACACTAAGGATAAGGAAACAGAGAGAGAAATCAGAGAAGCATCACCTTTCACGATAGCCACAAA
>NW_004949222.1:152293-173883 GCF_000317375.1 Microtus ochrogaster | reverse complement strand
GTTAAGAGCATTGCCTGAGTTCAATTCCCAGCAACCACATGGTGGCTCACAACCATCTGTAATGAGGTCTGGTGCCCTCTGCTGGCCTGCAGGCATACACACAGACAGAATACTGTATGAAAAATAAATAAATACTTAAAAAAAAATAAAAAATAATAGGTTGGTCTACTCAATAAATTTTAGTCAAGGACCATTCTTATCTTCACCAAACAATTATACCTTACTTTTGAGCTGGGAACGTAATTCAGTGGCAGATTGTTTTCTTAGTATGTACAAGGCCCTGGGTTCCATCACCAACACCAAGGGGAGGAAAAAAAAAAGAGCTCACTTCTTTGACTTTCAGTGGTCTTCCACTCAGACTATGCTTGTTTAAAACTTCAGCAGCTTTTTTCATGCTCTCTTCCATCTTGAATTCAACAACACTATAAAAGAGACAAAAGTAAATACATAAAACCAGTCCTACAACTTGGAGAATTCAAATCCCACAAAGTGTAAGTAGGTAATACTTACGCGCATCCCTTTGAAAGAGGCCACAGACCAGTCAGAAGAGCAAGGGAGAGAAAAAGAAAAAAAAAAGCAAAACAGTAAATATCAATGACAGTTAAGAACAAATTAAAGATATGATTTATGTAACAAAAGCCAGGATTTTAAAAAAATTAATCCTTCTAAGGGGAAGCTGACAGAAGTGCATGACCTAGCCTTCCTTGTAAAAAACTGGGGGCTCCTTAATCTCCTTTTCCTACATATTACCAGCACTACACTAAAGCTGTTAAAAGTTATAAGCAGACCTAAATCAGGTTCTCCAAGAAAGCACACCAACTTTCGATCTGCTTCCCTCTGTACTCAATCAATCCTTACCATACTCCTACTAAATCCATCCTTTCCATAAACTAAGCTCGTCCTTTTGATTATTCTAAGCCATTCTATTGCACGACAAAAAGTAGTTTAGATTCTCATTAAACTAGACCAATTTTGAACGTTCAGGTTTGTAATGTGTGGTTTACAATTTACTGGCACAAAGGCTACTTTTCAGAATCTTTGGTTCACACAACTTTCAAATCAGCAAACAACCAAGAATAACATTTTCTAGACAAGAACACACTTTTACTTATACCACCGCTAAAATTCCATGCATAATTCACACACAGCCAATTCCTGTTAAACAAAGAGACAATGCTGCTATTGGTCCCCAGTTATCCAAATTGGGCATCCAAACAGAATACCAGAAAGCTCTTTGGCCAGCCATTTGGAAAGCGGGACTCCCATTTGCAAGCCCCCTCCCACCCTACTGAAATGTTGGCAAAAATCAAACATGGCTACAGTAACATGAGCACTCACTGCCTTCCTGATTGCATTCGAGTCCACGCCACCATACAGTTACATTTGTCATGTAGTAAATCCACAGAAGAAATTCTCTCAGACACTTACCCTTGACTTTCCTTCAGCGTCCATTAAGAGCTCCACGTATGTTACCTCACCAACTACAAATCAGTTTCCAGACGACACATAAACCAAGGGAGAAAAGCCAAGAAAACAATGGGAATTTAGAACAATCATCAGCAACCTTGTATGGAGCCTCTGCCTTATAAGAAAGCCCAGAAACACTCCATATTCTCTAAACCACCAAACTAGGCATTACAGGTGTGCAGTAAATAGGTGAAAACTAATTAACAATATGTCCTTGGTTTTCCTCCCACCACAAACACACTACTTCCACAGATTTTCATTATCACTTTCCCTATCTGTAACGCTCACTCATGACTAGAGGCAATCCAAATCTACAGGAAAAAATTCTGCAAGCCTCACTTTCAGGGGAAGGAAGAATTTTTACTCTTAATGGTGAAGTCAGATAAACACCACATATACCACAACGTCACTGAACTGACCTCACATGCCACAAATACAGGAATGTGCCTATACATAAACCAAAAGGCATACAGACACACAACCTCAGGGCCAGTTTTGTGTGTGCAAACTGTGTAACAGAGCCCTGTGCTGATTTTTAGCATCATACTGAAACTTCTAATGTTAACAAGAGGACCATCATTTTTGTACTAGGCCTCACAAATTCTATAGCTGAATTCTGCACACAGTACAAGGCACGAATGTTTGGAAAAAACATTGACTATACAATCGATAAATCAGAATAGCATCAGGCCTTATTCTTACATTTTCTAAAATCCCCATAAAGAGGGTACAAATTCAAATTTGGGGCTCAGCTGGCAACAAGATAGTTAAAGAGAGTACAATGATTCTACGCTATATGCAAAGGGAAAAATAGCAAAGATTTCCAAAATTTCCGCAGACTTTCCTCAAGGTTTGGATTGCCAATTCATGACCACCATAACAGATGTTAGAATCCATCTAGACAACCACCAAATGGCTGCTGAACTTGAAGATGGCTCAAATCATTAACTTGTAGAAAACAACCTCTAAATCCCATTTCCAATGTTTAAAAAAGGAGGTGGAGAGGATTTTTTAGCAATCAATCACTCCTTAAAAGGATGATTATGATATTAAAGTATAAGGGTAAATATAACCCATTAACGGCCTCGACAGGTCCTCCCTACTTACAACTCCTTTGTTCAAAGGAATTAGAACTGGGATTTTTTGAATAAATACAGAAAGATTCAAATGGAAAACAAAATCATTTCACAAATAAAATGAACATTTTAAGAATGGTTTATTAATGGAGTTGCACAGTGGTTAAAGGCCAAATGCTCAAAGTTTATTTTATAGCCTCACCCTCCTTGTCCTTTCCTGAAATATTATAGAACTCATACTTTGCACAAAACAAGGAGAATCGGTGCAAAGAAAGAAAAAGGAAATGGGAGGGACCATTACAGTTGACTTTGAGTACATATTCTGTGTAGCCTAATAACAATAACAACAACAACAAAAAAAAAATCACAGCCAATGGACGGCTGGCTTTATTTTACCCTCACGAATGTTAAAACAGTTCCAAAACTCCATGACCACTTTCTGAAGCCACATTAAAAGCCAGTTATTTCAACAACAGCAGCCATTCAAGGACCAACAGCTCTTATCTCCTCTGATGAAAAAAATTCCTAGTGTCAAACCAGTAAAGAAATCGCACATTTTATCTCCTTCCAGCTACAACTACTGCCCAATAACCTTAAATAAAAGAACCACAATATCAACCTCAAGACAACTTTTAAGTTTGTCAGAATCCAAGGACTTTTGCATTTGAAATTTCTAGCTTGTGTCCATAAGACACTTAAATCAAAACAATGTTATTGCAATCTAGAAAACAACAAAGTCCAAAGCCAACTTTTTCCACAGTCATAGCCATTTTAACAAAATACCAAGATAAGAAAATAATAGCTTTTTCCACTTGACATTCTAGTGATGACACACACCCAGCTTCAATCATGTGCTCTAAAGTTTGATTAAAAATAATCTCCCTTTTAGAAATGTTTTCTCTGTGTGTCAGAAATAAGTATTCCTAAACTGGGGCACCATCAGCAAGTTTGTAATATACCAATCTGGATATCACAAGAGACTTCATGTGGTTACTCCTGCTTGTAATTCTCATTTCTCTAGAGGAAGGCAATCATGAAAGCTTTTAAAAAGACAATAGAAGCCAGTCGGTGGTGGCATACACCTTTAATTTAGGGAGGCAGAAGCAGGCAGAGCTCTGTGAGTTTGGAGCCAGCCTGGTCTACAGAGTGAGTTCCAGGACAGCCAGAGATACTCAGAGAAACCCTGTCTTGAATTGAACTATCCCCTCCCCGCAAAGACAACAGCCTCTTTGTTCTATCTAGTATGTCAAATATTTGTTTTGTGTAGTCAGTACACCTTAGCCACAAGATTATAAAGCAGAATTTGTCAGCTAAAGAGTCAGGAGGTAAGTCAGGGTAGCAGCAGTCTCACAAGTGGAACTTAAAGTTACTGAAAAATGCTACAGCTCCTTGATCACCAACTTGGACAGAACTCACAGAATCCCAAGGGTAGACAAATCTACTGCAGCTTTAAATGTCAAAGTATCTAAATTAAAAAAAAAAATGAGAATACAGAAACCAAAGTTTCCCTGAAGAAAATACATGTGTGTATGATTGTCCAATCTAGGGATTGGACCTAGGACCTTTCAACTTTCTTGGAATCTTTTTATGTGTTTGTGTACACACGCACACACTAGTGTGAGTTGGGTGTTCCATGGCACCTCTGTGGAGGTCAGAGGACAACCTTAGGTAGGTTAGTCCTTGCCTCCCACCTTGATTATGGCAAAATCTCATTTTTTTTTTGCCTCTGCAGCTTGTAAGCTTCTAAGGATTCTGCCATCTCCTTATAGGACCAGTGAAATTACTGTATTTTAGTTGTGGGGATTCAAGAGCCAATCTTTGTGCTGTTTTTTGGGACAGGATCTCATGCCTATAAATTCTCAATCCTTCTGCACCACCCACGTGCTGGGATTACAGGGGTGTGCCACCCTATGTGAATACTTTTTCCAAAAAAAAAAAAAAAAAAAAAAAAAAAATTATAAGGAAAAAAGGTGGGGGGGAGAAGTGTGTTTATAAAAAAACCAAGACACACTGTTGAGCATGCTTTCTTAGTATCAATCATTCAGCCAATCTAAGGGAAAATCGCACAGATTAAAGATACATTTCATAAAGCAACTTTAGCTGGGAACATGCTTTTAGCCCTTGGAGGGAGGTAGATCTCAAGGCCAGTCTGGTCTAACAGAAAAAGCCTTGTCTCAAAAAAAAAAAAAAAAAAAAAGGAGACAACTTCAAATATGGGAAACCATTCTCTACAACAATGCGATGACTGAGCCAAGTACATGGTGATAAGCACAAACTTTCTACTACCTACAGTAACAAGCGGAGGAAAGCTCCACACTGCTGGGGACCACAGCAGTACTTACAAAATAACAGCTCAATTTCCATCAGGAAAATATAAAAAAGAGCATTGGGCAGGGACTTGACTGAAATTGAAAGCAGCTTTGCCTCAACAATCCACAATGAAAAAAAAAATTATTGCAGAGAACCAAGAAAGGCTTTCTATTGGACTACATGCCCTCTGGGCCTCGGTTTTATGTCAGCAGCAATCTGAAATTTACTCAAAGTGATGATCATTAAATAATAACAGATGGATTAAAAGCTTAAAGAAATCTTTGTTTATACAAATTAAACTGACTGCTGTTAAACTAGGATTTGAGAGTAAACTATATCACTCGCTTTCTTCCTCAAACTGAGCACCCTGTTAATTCAACAGTGCAGCTGAGTCCTGCCTGAGTGGCAGCTGCCCCAACTCCACACTGCTAGCTCACTAGGCAGACCAGGAAACAAGAAGCCCAACAACCCAACTGTCTTCATTCTGAAGATTTTAAGTGCTCCTCCAGTTAACTTAAGACATTAGTATTATTATTTTGTGTATTTTTTTTAAGACAGGGTTTCTCTATGTAACCCTGGCTGCCCTGGAACTCGGATCTGTAAACCATACTGGCCTCAAACTCAAGAGATCCACCTGCCTCTGCCTCCAAAGTGCTGGAATTAAAGATGGGAGCCATCATCACCAGGCAGACAACATTATTTTAAGATGGAAAAATAAATAAAGATAAATCATCTTTTGTTTAAAAGAAATCTTCATTCTGGTACCCAATCCTTACAGTGAAATACTTTTAAGACAATATCCCATTTTCTGAGTAGCTACGGACAATGAAAGTTCTTTCAAACATAGTTCTTTAACCTCTATTTTAAACTCATGTAAAAATGGTTCCCAATTGTATTTTCAAACCAAGAACTCTCTGGTGCCACAAACATTTATTACTTGTAATGCCTCCATTAAAAAGGGATGCTCAAGTTATGGAAGCCACCTGTCACCACAGTACTTGTCCAAAGCAACCTAGGATATATGAGAAACTGTCTTAAAAAAAAAAAAAAAAAAAAAAAGGTCAAATAAACCTTTATGTTGTTCTTCTGGGACACCCTGGAGCAGGAAGCAGGTATTCAAGCAAAGAGTAAGGTACAAAAACAGTATCTTTACCCAGGACCTTAATTGATAGGAGTTGAGCAAAACAGCTGCATAGCTCAGAAAAAAACAAAAAACATTCTCCATGAATCTTGTCTTAAAAATGAGCAATACTGATTTCACCACAGCACCAAACAAGTTTTGTGTCACTTTCCAAGGGGAAAGTGTACTGACCAGGTTTTTACCCGATCATTAACAGACTACCCTAAAATGCTGCTAAACAGGTAAAAAATATACTTGCAATGAATGACAGAGACTGGAGGTGAAGACAACTAATTTATTCCTCTTATTCCAGAAGGACAGAGTCTCAGGGTAGGCTGCAGATTAGAAAAACTGCTTTGATTACACCAGCTCATATCTCTGTGATCTGTTCAGCTATGGTTACTATGAAACAAATCTTTTTAGGGTTTAAGTACCTCTATCTGCTACTTAAACTTTCCAAAAACACAGGACTCTCTGACAACACATTAAATTAATGTCTTTAATCCCAGTACTCTGGAGGCAGAGGCATTTGGTCTCCACAGAGGCTATTGTGGTCCACACAATGAGTTCCAAGACAGCCAGTTACACAGTAAGACCATTTCAGGAAAAAAAGAGAGACAAGGAAGGACAGATAAACTAGTAACATATTTTAAAAATCAAACAGAAATAAACGCCTTTAATTCTCATAATGAAAACAAAAACATTTAAGAAGCCATACATATGTAAATATAGTACATGTCTTTAAACTTCACACACTAAACCTAAATGTTACTATAGAAAAATTAACCTTTCTCCTATGAATCACTTTATTCCCAATCCTATACTGTTAATTACTTAGAAGAGTAATCAGTTTAACCTGTACAGGGGAGGGCTAAACAAGAACATTTTAACATTCAATAAAAACAAGATTTACTGCACACCTGTAATTCTGAGTTACACCACCAAAAGTACACTGAGAGGGAGGAGCACCCGCATCCGTGGCAGTATGCCAGGGGAATATGAGAACCAGTTTGGAAGGATCCAAGTAAACCACCAGGCTGGCTCCACACTTAATACAGGACAAAATAGTAAATTGAGGTGAACGGCTTCTACATCCAGAAACGTCATGTCTGCTGCTGCTACCAGCTTCATGGCTTCCAAAACTGAATTACTGAATGATAAAGCAGTAAAAAATGTACCTACTTTATCCATCATGTCCCAAAACTGGTTCACACACTCCTAAAAATGAAAAAGTAGTTTGGCCTGCAATCTCATACAAAACTCTAACAATTGCATTTTCAAAGCCACATTCCTGGTTCTTGGAACTACTATACCTTATTATCAATGGACATAGCAATTCAGTGGCTCAACCAAATCACAAGAACACAAATTTGGGTTTATCCCGAAAACTAATTCGAATGAGATCCAACTGTACTATACAGAAATTCTAAGCTTGTGTTAAAGCAGCAGTCCCAAAGAACCAAGAACACTGTATCTGGAATGCCACATGACACTCCCTTCAGACAAAGACACTCCACTCTTGCTTGCTCTAGGAGGATTGGCAGGAATGATTTGGCTGATCAAGGCAGGAACAAATCTCACACCAAAATATTTTTTCATCTGTTTATCTGAGAAATACCACATGGGAGCAGCACATGTGACTGTGAAGGTTCACGGTGCCTAGTGCTTCTTTCATGTTATGGTCAAGTAAGTAATGGAATAATGATGGCTGTGGCCACTCAGTTTCAAAACTCAATGCAGGGGCACCAGTACACACACCAAAGGGCCTTCCAAGTGGCATCTTGTCACTAGAAATTAATCATTCGACAAATCAAACTCAAATCTCTCTTCATTATGAATGTTCCAGAAAACCAATACCTTTCAGTCCTTCAAAGAGACTTCATTAAGGATGATTTGATCCTAGGTTCCCTTGGGTGAGAACAGGAGCTCATGGCACCCTACCCTGCAATCTCTTCAGTCCTGAGAGCCACTCCAGGGCTAAGAATCATGAAGGAAAGGAGGACAAGAGCAAACAGTGCAGGAGAGGGCGATGCACCAATGTGCAGAGGCAAGGCGGTCCCCTGGGACCTCCAGGTGGCAGAGGCCCTTGGCTACTTGACCTGTCTTAGGCCAGGATTGATTTGGATGCCTGGGGCCAGGATACCATATACTCTCATGGACCACATGCACAGATGATCTGAGCTCTCCTACTGTCCATCTCTGACTTCAGAGGAGAAGAGCTTAAGTTAAAGCAGAAGATCCCGTTGCAGAGTTTAAAATCTGAGCAACAGACATTCCAGGCACCAAAATTTGACCCTAGGAAACCCACAGAATTTAAAACTATCTCTTAGCCAGACTTTTAATAAACTTAAAAGATAGAATTAAAACACACACACACATACACACACACAAAACAAACAAAATAATGTGAAGATTCTGGTAATTGTCCTTAACATAGTAACACTCCCCTCAACCCTAACTGAAGTCCCAATAACCATATTAAGCCAGTAAAATCATTTTTTATAGGTCAAGGGACCATATATAAATCACCCTATTTAACACGTGGGCATGAACACAAAAAAAGGGTGGGGGATCTAGGGGTAGCTCTAAACCTGAACAGAACACATGCTCTTCCTAGAGCAGCTTCCACTGACAAAAACAAAACAAAAAAACAAACCAAATCAGATCAGCCACAGAGGATGGCACAGCAACCTTCTTACCCTACTCCATCACCAGTGCCTTTACCTTTCTCTTTAACCAGGTCTTTAAGTGACTGCCATTTCACATCAAAAGGTATGTTGGTGATGAAGGCTCTGTATCTTTTAGTTGGATTGGTGTATGGCTCAAAGCGATTGCCTCCTCTTTTTATGTTTTTCTCCTTCCTCTTCTCATTCTGTGTAGGTCGTTCTCCTTCACTGAATTCAAGAGAAAAAGTTTCTATGTTAGTACAAGGAAAAGTCACTATCTGTGGTACCAAGTTTATAATCCCACACAGTTAAGTGCGACACGAGGCCAATTCTGGTTCTGATTTGGATCATTCTAAATGCAGGTCTCCACAGAGCATAATTTGCAATTATGCATGCCTTACAGCCTAGTCGTCCCTCCCACCCCCACATACACACTGGCAGTAGTACATGCCTGAAATCCCAACATCCAGAAAAAGGCGTCAGGGTCAGTCTCAGTTACATGAGAACAAACCCACCTATCAAGAAAACCCAGGCTCGGGGGCTGGAGAGATGGCTCAGAGGTTAAGAGCATTGCCTGCTCTTCCAATGGTCCTGAGTTCAATTCCCAGCAACCATATGGTGGCTCACAACCATCTGTAACGGGGTCTGGTGGCCTGTAGACATACACACAGACAGAATATTGTATACATAATATATGAACCCAGGCTCAAGAAAAGAGTGCTATCCTAGGGTTAGGTATGGTTCTTTATGCTGCATAACACAGGAGGGCACGAGGCCAACTCCCCAGACATGGGAGGGGGGGGGGCAACACATGCATCACCTAACACAATATTGTCAAACATAACACAATCTGCCAATGCATCTCTAAATGTTTCTTAGCAAAACAAAGTTTTTAAATTATACATCAATTCACCTGTCACCATCCACCAAAGGATCTATGGATAGAAATGTATTAAAATATAACTTTCTTTTAAATTCCAAATATTCAAAGGTTTACATTAAAAAAAAACATTAGTAAGTGCTGGGCAGTGGTGGCACACACCTCTTTCATCCCAGCATTTAGGAGGCAGAGCCAGTTGGCTCTCTGCGTTCAAGGCCAGACTGGTCTACAGAGTGAGTTTCAAGATAGCCAGGGCTATAAAAAGAAACCCTGTCTCAAAGTAAAAAAAATCCAGATCTATAATGCTTGATACTGAAACCGCCCCTCTTAAGCAGAAAATAAATACATATTTATAGAAAGAATTTTTTTGGTTTGTTTTTGAGACAAGGTCTCACTACTATGGAGCCTTGTATGACCAGGAACTGGGTATGAACACCAGGTTGGATTTGAACTCTGCCACCTGAGTGCTGACTTATAGACAGAATTTTTTGTTTTTTCTTAATCATTGTATGTATGAGTATACATACTGTATAAAAAGCATGTGGTGAGGAGACAATAAACTATTAGGAGTCGGTTTTCTACTTTCACCATGTTTTTAACCACTGTGTCTGAGTCATCTTGCTGATCCTTTGTAGGCATAAATATTCTAAATCTGGAAGATACTGAAAATGAGACTGATAAATAAAGTACCTGCAGCAAAAAGAATCTTCAATTTTAAAAAGACAATTCAAGATTATATCTATTTTGTAGCCTCAGTTAACTGTTTGGGTAATAAAAACAGTATTCAAGAAAATTAAAATTCAGCTGGGCTATGATGGCACACACTTTTAATCCCAGCAGAAGCAAGTAGATCTCTGGATCAGAGGCCAACCTGGTCTACAGAGTAAGTTACAAGGCAGCCAGGGCTACAGAGAAACCCTGCCTCAAAACAAAATAAAAACCCACAAAACAACAGCAACAAAAAATTTAGTTTACAAGCTTCATATAAAAGTTTCATTTATAAACTCTGTCCATATACAAAATTAACTCATAATGTATGTCAATCTGAAAAAGCAAAATTGATAAAATGATCTTCAAAATTAAAAATATCTGCTCTGAAAAATGAGTAAATCAGCCCTGGCTGCACATACTTTTAACCCCAGAACAAAGGAGGCAGGGATATGATCTCTGTGAGTTGAGGCCAGGCTGTTTTATATGAGATCCTGCCTCAGAAAACAACAACAAACTCTGTTGCCAGATGGTGGTGGCGTGCAAAGTCCTTCTGTATACATGTTGCTTTTATTGGTTAATGAATAAAAAGGCTGCTTTCAGCCAATGATTTAACAGAATATAACAAGGCTGAAGATATAGACAGAGAGCAGGTGGAGTCAGTGAGAAGCCATGTAGCCTACAGAAGAGAAAGACACAAGCTGCCAGCCGGAACCTTGCCGGTCTGAGCAGTGGGAACGAACTGTCTCCGCCAGCACCTCTGATCCCAGCACTCGGGAGGCAGAGGCAGGCGGATCTCTGTGAGTTGGAGGCCAGCCTGGTCTACAGAGCAAGTTCCAGGATAGGCTCCAAAGCTACAGAGAAACCCTGTCTCGAAAAACCAGAAAAAAACAAAAAACAAAGTAGAGTTAGTGATTTAACTCAAGAACAGAGAACTTATCTAGCAAGCACAAGACCCTAGGTTCAGTCCCAGGACAAGGAGAAAGAGAATGAGAAGATGATACATAGCTCTTGGTTCTACCTATTGAGCACTGGAACTACTGTTAAACTGCGTTAAACTTTACACTTTCTTCTTATTTTAAAACTACCCAACATATGCCAGTAGTTTGACTTTTAACAAAAACTAACAAATCTGTAATCTTTCAAAGAACCTGCAGACATAACAGGCAGATCTACCTAAGGCAGCTAATAAGTTCTTTACCTAACTGGCTCTCAATACCAAATTGCCAAAGAAAACTAGATTCTAGCACCCATTTACTCAAAATTCTAAACAAGTACAATAAAATAATCTTTTCTAATAGTCTTAATAAATTATTATATCTCATAATATATTGCTAAGGCCTAAAATATGTTAATTATCTTTCAAGACATTATATCAACAGCTGTTTTTTTTTTTTTTTTGGTTTTTTCAAGACAGGGTTTCTCTGTGGTTTTGGAGCCTGTCCTGGAACTAGCTCTGTAGACCAGGCTGGTCTCGAACTCACAGAGATCCGCCTGCCTCTGCCTCCCAAGTGCTGGGATTAAAGGCGTGCGCCACCACCGCCCGGCATCAACAGCTGTTTAAAGATTGAGTGCCTTCAGGGCTGGAGAGATGGCTCTTCCAAAGGTCCTGAGTTCAATTCCCAGCAATCATATGGTGGCTCACAACCATCTGTAATGACATCTGGTTTCCTCTTCTGGCCTGCAGGTGTACATGCAGACAGAACACTGTACACAAAATAAATAATAAAGAAAACATTTAAAAAAAAAGATTGAGTGCCCTTATATAAATTGATATAAACCACAAAGGACTACTTTATTCAGTACACTAAAACAGTCTCAAGACCTGCATGGATGGTAGCACATACCTTTAATCCCAGGACTGAGGTGAATTTCTGAGTTTCAGGCCAGCCTGGTTTGTATGAGTACCAAAAACAAAACAAAACAAACAAAAACCCACAACAAAACCCATTTGCACCCACTTGGAAAAAAAAAAATCAAACGACAAAGTAATGGCAAAACTCTGACAGTGCACATTCAACTACTGAGCCTCCTAATCTAATCTTGAGCTAACAATTTATGTGCCTTTGTCTCCCTGACATCTCTTATGTCTTATGACACTGCTATGCATAATTATTACTCATACTATTTTTGGAATTTCTCAATCAAGAGAATAGTTTGGGAGAAAAATAAATCTCAATACCCTGAAATTCTGATCACATCTTCGGAGACAAGAATCCATGTTCCCCTCTTGAAAACAAACTCTTTCATAAATCAATCTTCACAGAAGTCTTTTAAATTCTGAGCTCTTAATGGAACATTCTTCTAGCTACAGATTATCCACTTAATGGACCACATAATTCAGCCCATTTCCAGTGTGGCTCTTTACTAGCTAGCAAACCTATATATAGCCTGTATCCATAATAGAACACAGGCTTGCTGTGAGGATCAACAAGAAGGATGTGTGGTAGTATGCACCCCTATGCTCAGCATCTAGGAAGCAGGAGCAGAAGGCCAGAGATGCTTAAGATCTTTCCTTAAAAACAAAACAAGCCAGGTCGATCTCTTTGAGTTCCAAGCCACCCTGGTCTACAAAGTTTCAGGACAGGACAGTCAAAGACTCCTGTCTCAAAAACAAAAACAAAAACAAAAACAAAAAAAAAACAAAAAAAACAAAAAAAAAACCCCAAAACCAAAGGAAAAAACACAAAGACAGCATAACAAAAGCAGTTTGGGACTTTTGAGAATATTTTCTTCCCAGCTCACTAGTCCAGCAATGTTTCTCTTTGCAAATAAATAGTCTCTGCCCAGCATGGTCGAAAACACTTTTAATTCCAGTACTGGGAAGGCACCTGAAGGTGGATCTTAGTTTGAAGCCAACATGACCCACTGTGAGAACCTATCTCAACAACAAAAACAAGCAAACTGTCTCTATTCCTATAAAAAAAAAGGGGGGGCGGGGGGCTAGGACCAAAAGTAAGTTGTTATATATGTTAAGTACAACAAAATATGTAAGGACAAGTTCTCTAGGCAATTAAGAGCTAGAGTCTGAATAATACTCGTTTTAAGTGGAAACAACTACCAAGTTATAAGTATTCAAAAAGAGTCAGAACATAGCACACCAATAATAATTTTGAGGTGTTAAAAAAAAAAGAAACCTGGCCGGGCGGTGGTGGCGCATGCCTTTAATCCCAGCACTCGGGAGGCAGAGGCAGGCGGATCTATGGGAGTTCGAGGCCAGCCTGGTCTACAAGAGCTAGTGCCAGGACAGGCACCAAAGCTACAGAAAAACCCTGTCTCGAAAAAAACAAAAAAAAACAAAAAAAAAACAAAAAAAAAAACCTATTTCCTCCTAGACTTTCAGCACTGCATCCACTTGGAGGATTTGGAAAAAATTCCAACCAGTGTTCATCACAGAAAAATAGCTAAACACTGATTCCACTACAACTACCAAAGGGACAAGTCAGCTTTAACTCTAATATTGCAAAAAGAGTAATATGAGATCACATTTGGGAAACCCTCAAGGAAGGGGGGAAAATGGTAAAAGCAAGCTTATATTTGCAGGCGGCATCTGTCTCACTAGCAATGAAAAAAACAAAAAACAAACAAACAAAAAAAACCCCAAAGGGAAAAGTAACAGCAAAGCTCTGACAACATACACTCAAATACAGAGCCTCCTATTCTAATCTTGAGCTAACAGTCCTAATGCGCCTCAAGTATACAATCAACTTTCAAAGTACAGCAAACAGAGCAGGGCATGATGGTACACTCTATTATCACAGCACCCAGAAGGAAGCAGCAGAATTCAAGGCCAACCTGATCTACAGGGTGAAATGCTGTCTCAAAAAACCCCAACAATGGCTCAGTGATTAAAGAGCACCCATAGCTCCCAACTTTGTTTAACTCTAGCTCAGGTGATCTGACACCCTCTTCCTGCCTCCAAGCACTGGCACTCACCTTCATGCATACACATTAACACTTAAAAAAATAAAAAGGCGCCGGGCGATGATGGCGCACGCCTTTAATCCCAGCACTCGGGAGGCAGAGGCAGGCGGATCTCTGTGAGTTCGAGACCAGCCTGGTCTACAGAGCTAGTTCCAGGACAGGCTCCAAAGCTACAGAGAGACCTTGTCTCGAAAAACCAAAAACCAAAAACAAAACAAAAAAAAGGCTTCTCATTTAGTATGTAGCTCAGGGTGGAGTGTCTGCTTAGCATGCAGGATGCTATCGATGGTCTCTACCATCAAAAACTAAATAAATGGACTGGAGAGATGGATGGCTCAGTTGTTAATACTAGCTTTGTCGGGAGCTGGGGCAGACGACTTTAGGCGGATCTCTTTGAGTCCAAGGCCAGCCTGGTTTACAGAGCTAGTACCAGGACAAGCTCCAAAGCTGTACGGAGAAACAGTCTTGGGGCCTCTTCCAAAGGTCCTGAGTTCAATTCCCAGCACCCACATGGTGACTCATAACCATCTGTAATGAGATCTGGTGACCTCTTCTGGCCTGCAGGCATACACGGAGGCATAAATAAATAAATTTTTTTTTTAAAAAGCCTCGAAAAACGAAAACAAAAAAGGGATACTAGCTGTTCTTCCAGAAGACCTGGATTTAAGTTCCAGCATCCACAAGCTAATAATTGCTGTAGCTCTATGATGGAGGAAGGTCATTGGTTAAAAAATAAAGAAACTGCTTGGCCCTCATAGGTTAGAACATAGGTGGGTGGAGTAAACAGAACAGAATGCTGGGAGGAAGAAGAAGTGAATTCAGACTCAATAGCTCTCCTCTCTGGGGCATATGCGATGAAGCTCCGACCCAGGATGGTCGTAGGCTAGAATCTTCCCGGTAAGCGCACCTTGGGGTGTTACACACATTATTAAAAATGGGCTAGTCCAGGTGCAAGAGTTAGCCGAGAAGATGCTAGATATAATGGGCCAAGCAGTGTTTAAAAGAATACAATTTGTGTGTTGTTATTTCGGGGCATAAGCTAGCCATGCAGGCGGCCGGGAACTGGGTGGCAGGAACACAGCCCGCAGCTCATGCTACAGCTCTAGTTCCAGGAGATCTGATGCTCTCTTCTGGATCCCATGGGCACTGTAAGCATGTATAGTATATAAACAAACATGCAGATAAAACATTCACTTATATAATATTTTTTCCCCTTTTCTTTTTTCAAGACAGAGTTTCTCTGTGGGCTGTCCTGGAACTCACTTTGTTGACCAGGTTGGCCTCAAACTCAGAGATCTACTTGCCTCTGCTTCCAGAGTACTAAAATTAAAGGAGTGTGCCACCACTGCGTGGCTCACATATTTTTAATAAAAAACAAAAACCAGTTAGTGAGAAGGTTCAGTAGGCAATGTGCTTACCTTATAAGCATGAAGATCCAGGTTCGATTCCTAGCCAAAAAGTGGGGAGGCACTCCTCTATTCTTTTAAAGTTTTACCATAAGAATTTTATAACATACACACATGAAAATAAAACAAAACACTGTTTTCCAATACAAAGGTGTTTTAGGTGCTGCCACTTTCTCAAGTATTCTCCATTAAGTCAGTCTCAGACTACTCAGGTTCTTTCCAACAAAGGTTATATCAAACTTCCTAGGCACACACTAGGCACACACTGTTTTGTCAAATGACTCAGTCACAAGATATCTATTTGAAAATAAATGGATAGTGGGAAATTTGAAAACTGTACTGTTTTAAAACAAATTCAACTTTTCCCCTAGAAAGGTTCTAACAGCAATTCATCCTGTAACTTTTCTTAAAGCCCTTCAAATAAGGCCATCAGCAATCCTACAAGGTGAGACAGAAGTGGTAGCTGATTCCAGGAACTGGGTGGCAGAAGCAGGGGCATCGTTCCAAATTCAAGGCTACCAAAGTCTACACTGTAGACTCTAAAAGATAGTCAGTTATTTATCTCAAAAAATGGGGGAACAGCAAAAATTGGAGGAGAAAGGGAATCGGAAACTACAAGGCATCTCTAAAGCAAAGGCTGAAAAAAAGTGACCATGAGACTGACTGGAGGTGTAGCTTAAAGGAAAGAGTGCTTACCTAGCACCCTAAAGACCCTGGGATCCAAGTGGGGTGGACAGGGAAGTAAAAATGAACACACTCAAAGGCTGAGACTTTCCATAGTAAAGTGTTGGGATTAACTAAAGACAGACCCCTCAGCCAGGCGGTGGTGGCGCACGCCTTTAATCCCAGCATTTGGGAGGCAGAGGCAGGCGGATCTCTGTGAGTTCGAGACCAGCCTGGTCTACAGAGCTAGTTCCAGGACAGGCTCCAAAGCTACAGAGAAACCCTGTCTCGGAAAACAAAACAAAATAAGACAGACTTCTCTCTCCGTGTTGTGGGATGGAACACAGGGCCTTGTGCATCCTGGGCACTCCTAATGAGCTATAACATCACACGTTCACACATTTTGGTTTTAGACAGGAGCTCATGTAGCCTGGGCAAATCTTGAACTTGCTTGCACTTATGTAGCTGGAGAACTCAGCCTCCCCAATGCTGAAATCACAGACATGAACCAATTAAGCAATGGTGTTTAATTCTCCCTAAAATAAAAGAGCTGGAATTTCCTCTAGTAACAAAGTAGCCATTACTTAGTAAATGCTTTATCAACAAGTGTTTAAATTCTCTCAGCCCCCCCCCAGAACCCTAAAGCTTCTGGAGTCTTACAAATCTGATGGCAGACAAAATTCGGAGACCAAAATGTTTCTCTACGCACTTTCTCAAGTCAGTGTGACCAGAGTTCCACGAGGCAGAGGCAGAGGTTTACTGACTTTGCTCCTTCGAGCCTTGCAGCTTCAACCTCCTCCCTAAAAGCTGGGACTCACCGGGCCGAGCTAATAAACCTACAAAAACAAACCGAGGACTCTTAACAAACCCCAAACAGGATTCCAAAAAGGGGATGACGAAGTCTGGCTATCCTGATTTCTGAAACCCTGAAAGCCCCGAGAGGTGCCTTCACCTGCACACTATGCCTGTCGCTACGGACTAACACCGAGCAAGCAGGGATCATTCTCCCCACTTTTAGCAACTGCGCACTCGAGAGGAAGAAGGGCTAGGAGGAGGCGGAAGGACTCCGGGCCAGAGCCCGGGTCCGGGGGCCATTCTCCCGCACTTCCTGCAGCAGAGCTGGACGCCGGGGCTCTCGGAACCCGCCACGGGGCCCAGGCGGGCACCTTCTCGGTCCCGCCGCCGTTCGCTGCTCGCACACGTGATGACCGGGCGCGTTCCTCTCCCGCCCCTAACTTCGCGGATCTGAGAAACGGAGACGAGAGCCGTCCGGCAGCACGGTTGTTACGCGGAGGGGTGGAAAGCACAGCCTCCGTGGCGCGCCCCTCGCGACCCCGTGAGAGGGGCCGCGGGACTGGGGCTCGCGCGAGCCTGCGCGCCATCACCGCTCCCAGAGTAAAGAGCAGGCCACGGGCCTGAGGCCTCGCCGGCGCCCGGCCAGGCGAGAGGGAAGCGCCGACGGCAGGGGGCGGCCCGACAGGCGCTCTCCGCTTCGTCGTCGTCACGGCCTCCGCCGCCCCCGGCTCTCGGCAGGGAGAGGCCTGCGTAGACGCCGAGCCGCCATGGGGGAAGAGAAGCGGCCAGCACACCTAACGGGGCTGCGGAGAAGCCTGGCTGCGGGAAGAAGAGGGCAAACTGCTGCTAGAACACTCACCCCTTCGGGCCGGGAGCCCCGTTGCCGCTCGGCACGCAGGGCGTGCCGCTCTCTTCCTCCATTTTGGGCTCTGTCGCTGCCACTTCAGCCGCCGCTTCGACCCCTGCCGCCATTTTCTCCGCGTCTGGGCTTTGTGTGAGGGAGCGAGCCGTGCGGAGCTGCGCCTGCGCGCTCACGTGACCCCGCACGACCAGTAACGCTTGCGTGTGCGGCGACCAGCTCCCGCTTCCTACTCGCCTCGGGTCCCGCCCCCGGCTCCAGGCCACGCCCCCGGCCCCAGGCCACGCCTCCCGGCTCTGCAGGGCTCCGCTGTCAGCGCACCTACTGACCTAGTCACTCCAGCTTACTTCCCCCCCTTCTGTTTTATTAATTTTTCTTGTTTCTTTTTTGAGGCAGTGTTTCACTACGTAAGATCCTTCAGCCCCTACCTATCAAGTACAGGAATTAAAGACATGCATCACCACGTCTATTAATTTATTTTTTAACAACTTCATATATATTTTGAGTTTGCTTGTGACTTTGTGGGGGCGGGCCTTTCGAGACGGGGTTTCTCTGTAGTCCTGGCTGCCCTGGAATTCACTGTGTACACCAAGCTGGCCTCGGAACTGAGAGATCTCTGCCTCCCAAGTGCTAGAATTAAAGGCATGTGCCACCAATGCCCGGCTGGGATTTTTTTTTTTTTTTTTTTTGAGACAGGGTTTCTAGTCAGTACTGACCTGGAACTCTGTGTAGCAGAATCTGGCCTTGAATGTCTGGCTACCCACCTCCACATCCCGAGTGCTGGAATGATAGACTAGAGAAACCATGTTCAGTTCGTTCGGTGCTAAGAATGGAACCCAGGGACTTTAACATGCTAGGCAAGCACTACCAGCTTCAATCCCTGACACTATACTGTATTTTTTTTTTTTATCATATTTACCTCCTCCTTCCCACTGAACCTTCCATGTCGTTGTTTTGTGACCTAGTGAGTTAGGATCGCTCACATGAGCATAGATGCTGGGTTTATTTACCTGAGCATGGGCAACTAAACAGTGGCTACGCTACTGAAGAAAAATGATACCTCCTTCCTCCAGCAACTACCACCAATAGGTCCTCAGGGAGGGGTGATGCTCTGATTTCATGGGTGGCAACAGCCATGGCATGCCAAGGAGACACCAGCTTTCTTTAAACGGAACTAGGGCAGAAAGAAAACGAAACTCCTGTCGACAGGATACTTTTTATTAGTGTGTTTGTATGTGTGTGAGTGAGTGTGTGTATGACTGAATATAGGTTCTGAGCATTCCATGGCCTGCAAGCTGGAGTTATTTTCTCTTGGGTTCTGAGAATCAAATGCAAGTTATCAGGTTTGGTAGCCACAGCATTGGTCCTGTATGCAGAATTCTCGATAGCTAACATCAAACTAAAACTTTCCATGCAATTCAAAGTGTTAGGAGAGCCGGGCGGTGGTGGCTCACGCCTTTAATCCCAGCACTTGGGAGGCAGAGGCAGGCGGATCTCTGTGAGTTCGAGACCAGCCTGGTCTACAGAGCTAGTTCCAGGACAGGCTCCAAAACCACAGAGAAACCCTGTCTCGAAAAACCAAAAAAAAAAAAAAAAAAAAAAAAAAAAGAAAAGAAAAAAAGAAAAACAAAGTGTTAGGAGAGATGTACACAGAACCTCCCTCCCAGCCTTTCCCCTGCCCCCCTTTTCCCTCTTCCTACTTCCCTCCCACTCTGCTTCTCTCTCCTTCCTTCTGTCTCCTTAATGGCACCTCCTGGGGCACCCTTACACCATCTCCAGAGCTGTTAAAGTTAGGATGAGAGGTTGGTGCCAAGCTTTGCAGGCCAGGAGAGCAAATGTGCCTTGTTTAATTATGTAAGTTTCTATAGACCTATAGATGACAATTCACCTGATCATCTTAGCTCTGCTCCTCAGCTGTACTGTTCCAGCCATGAAGTCTCCCAGCCTTCTCTTGCTACAGGCCAAACAGATCCCAGCCTCTGAGTCTCAGCCCTTTGCAAAACTGGCTTTCCCTTGTCTTTCCAGTCAAGGCAACAAGATATTGTTTTCCTTTTTTTTTGGTTTTGGTTTGTTTTGTTTTGGTTTGTTTTGTTTGGTTGGTTTTTGTTAGGCCTGGCAAAACACTGTTTTTAATGTGCCGCCATGCCCTACCCTGCCCTGAGAAGGAGCTTACGGACTAGGCAAGGGAAGGACCACACTCTATCGGACTCATTGGGAATGCTGATGAGTGTAATGTTCTGAGGTTCCATTTGCTTATCTGAAAGCAGGGTTAATAAAAGATCCACCAAGCCAGGCAGTGGTGGTGCACGCCTTTAATCCCAGAACTCAGGAGGCAGAGGCAGGCGGATCTCTGTGGGTTCGAGGCCAGCCTGGTCTACAAGAGCTAGTTCCAGGACAGGCTCCAAAGGTACAGAGAAACCCTGTCTCGAAACAAAAACAAAAACAAAAGACTCTCCAGAAAAGCACCTTTCAGAGCAGCCCTGGGCATTAAATGCAGGAAGATGCCAAGTGCCCTTAACTGTTAAGTAACTCAGCATGCAACAAGAGCTCAAAGGTGAGCTAGTCAGGCATGGTGGCCCATACCTGTAATCTCAGTATTCGAGAGGCTGAGACAAGAGCATTGCCACAAATTTGAGGCCAGCCAAGAGGGGCTACATATTGAGGTGAGGCCAACTAGACAAAGGAAAGAGGACAAGGAGCAACAGAAGCTGCTACTGCTATGGTCACATTCTACATCTTTCTAGAATCTGCTTGGGGGTTGGGTACAAAGCTTAATACTGGGGCACCCGGAATCCCCAGCTCCTAAAGCTGTACAACTTCAGATAAAGTTTTATACGTTGGGCCTCGGTCTTCCCACCTTTAAAATGGAAGAGATGTGAACCAGGCTTAGAATTGCGTCTCATCCATGGTAATCCCAGGTAAGAGTGGATAGTATCACCATTAGATATCAGTACATAGGGCTCACTGGAAAAACAAAGCACACAGAAATTGTCCTTACCTTTTTCCTTTGGGAATGGAACAAGGGCATCCTACTAGCATGTTTTGTGCCATTGGGCCACATTGATACTCTCATGTTGGTTTTTGTTAGTATTGTTAATTTGCTTGTTTTTGTGGTTTTGAGGGTTTGTGGGGTTTTTTATTTTGTTTGATTTTGATTTTTAATAGGATCTCTCTATTTAGGCTATTCTGGAACTCCCTATGTAGACCAGTCTAGCCGTGAACTCAGAGATCTTTCAGCCTCTGTCTCCTGAGCACTAAAGGTACTAAAGGTGTGTGCCACCACCCATGTCTTCTTGAGACGTGGCCTCATTATACATAAAGGCGTGTGCCACCACCCATGGTTTATTCAATCTTCTTGAGACATGGTCTTACTCTACAGCCCTGGCCAGCCTGGAACTCGGCTACATGTTTCAGACTGTCCTTGAACTCACAGAGATCTGCCTACCTTTGCCTCTGTGTGCTGGGATTAAAGATGTGTGTCACTATAGAAGGCCTTTTGTGATCTGTGTGTATGGGTGCTTGCCTACCTGTGTATCTGTGTACCATGTGTACACTTGGTGTCAGTGGAGACCAGAGAGGATACTGAATCCCCCAAAACTGGAGTCACAGTTGGTTGTGAGCCATCACATGAGCGCTCTTAACCACTGAGCCAATTTTCAAACACACACCCCCACTTTGTTTATTCTTTTTTTTTTTTTGGTTTTTTTTTTTTTTTT
>NW_004949222.1:147097-152193 GCF_000317375.1 Microtus ochrogaster | reverse complement strand
GTAGACCAGGCTGGTCTCGAACTCACAGAGATCCGCCTGCCTCTGCCTCCCAAGTGCTGGGATTAAAGGCGTGCGCCACCACCGCCCGGCTACTTTGTTTATTCTTAAAGTCGTTTGTTGCTGAGGACATCCCTCCATAGAGAGTATTTGCCTAGACTATGTAAAACTCTGAATTCAATCCTCAGTACCATTAAAAAATACACACAATATATAAATAGTATAATTATTTTATATGTATGTGTATATACATACATATATATGTTGCCAGTGAGATCTCACTGCATAGTAAGATCATATCTCAATAAAGTAAAATAATATATATACATACATATATGTGTGTACATATATACACACACACATATATGTATATACACATATGTATATATGTGTGTGTGTGTATACACAAACATATTGCCAAGCATGGTGTTATATGCCTTTAGTAATGCCAACACTCAGAAGACAGAGGGAAGAGGATGTCTTTGATTTCCAGGCCAGTCAGAGCTACCTACAGACCCTGTCTCAAAGTGTGTATGCGTTACTAAAGTATATTCAAAACTATATTTATGTAATGATCTTGGAACTCAAACCCAGAGCTATTCAAGTATTCAATCACTGAACTACATCACCAGCTAAAATAATTTTTTAAAAATCATTTAAAAAATAAATTAAAAAAGACTTAAAATTTATTGGAGCGGGAGAGATGGCTCAGTAGTTAAGAGCGCTCACTGCTCTTGTAGAAGACAGAGGTTTTGCTCCTGGCACTCACATATCAGCTCATAACCATCTGGAACTCCATCCAGTTCCGAGGAATATCTTACCCTCTTCTGGCTTCCTTGGGCACTGCATGAACATGGTAGTCATAAATGTGAGGGAAAGAAAACACTCATAAAGAATACAATTTTGGCCGGGCGGTGGTGGCGCATGCCTTTAATCCCAGCACTCGGGAGGCAGAGGCAGGTGGATCTCTGTGAGTTCGAGACCAGCCTGGTCTACAGAGCTAGTTCCAGGACAGGCTCCAAAGCCACAGAGAAACCCTGTCTCGAAAAACCAAAAAAAAAAAAAAAAAAAAGAATACAATTTTGAAAAGACCATTCATCATAAATCCTGCGCAGACCCATGTGGTGGCCCAATGGGTGAGCGCACTTGTGCAAACCTGAAAACCTGTTTGCTGGGGCCACATAAAGGTGGAAGGAGACCCTGCTCTCCTAACGGTTTCTTCCCACCTCTCTCTGTTTTCCCTCCTGTGTGCATACATGCATGCAGAGGCCAGAGAGGTTAATGTTGGTGTCTCCACCATCATCTTCTTCACCTTATCCACCGAGGCAAGGTCTCTCAGCTGAACCCAGAGCTTTGCCCATATGGCTAGTTCAGCTTGCTCTGAGAGCTCCTGGGTGCTGGGCTAGCATCACCAGGAACACACACGTAAACACACCCCAAATCTATATATTTAGGAAGTCTGGTCTTCGTGTTCATGTAGCGAGCACTTTAACTACTGAGTTGTCTCCCCAGGCCCTGCATCCTGTTCTTTACCTAACATTCTGCTTTCACTTCATCCTTAGGCTTCCATGCTAGCCTTAACTGTCAGCTTGAGAGAATCACGAGTCCCTGGCGAGTTAAGCCTCTGGTCATGACTGTGGGAAGCACACTTTATTTTTTAAAGGCGTGTGCCACTACCTCCCGGCCCCGGGAATCATCTTGATTGAAGTGATTGATGCAGAAAGACTCAACTGTGCCTTGATTTCCCCACCATGAGGGACTGTAGCTGGAGCTGTGAGCTAAAATAAATGCTTTCTCTCTTAAGTTGCCTTTTAAAAAATTTTATGTGTACGGGTATTTTGCCTGCATGTATGTACGTGCACCACATGTGGGCAGTGTCCGTGGAAGACAAAAGAGGGCACTGGATCCCCTGGAACTGGGGTTAGGGACTACTGCAAGCTGCCAGATGAGTGCTGGGAATTGAACAAGAATGGCCAGTGCTCCTAACCACTGAGCCATCTCTGCACCCCCACTTTAGTTGCTTTTATCTGAGTACTTTATCACAGAAATAAGAAAAGAAATGAAGCCAGGCAGTGGTGGCACACACCTTTAACCCCAGCACTCGGAAGGCAGGGGCAGGCAGATCTCTGTAAGTTGGAGGCCAGTCTAGTCTACAGAGGGAGTTCCAGAACAGGTTCCAAAGCTATACAGAGAAATCCTGTCTCAAAAAACAAAAAAAAACAAAAGGAAAGAAAAAAGAAAGAAAAGGAAAGAAAAAAAAAGAAACCAAGACAGCTTCATAACAGATCCCTCCAACAAGCCAAGTGTTTTCCACTCTGCCCTCACAGAATCACCCACTTGGAGCAGGTCAGAAATGTAACTGATGAGTCGTGTCAGCCAGCAAGGGCTCCTTTTATTCATTCAGGGGTGGCTCTGAAATGCAGTGCAACTGTATATAAAGTCCAGAGTGCCAGGAAAGCAAGCCGGCCAGGTGCAGAGTAGCGCTAGAAGCTTGCTGGAACCTTCCAGCCCAACGGGCGCCCTCAGCACAAGCAGCCAAAGCTGCTAGCCACGGACTGTCAAACCGATCTCAGAATGAGATGAGGGTGCCTGCCCCATCCAAAGGTCTGTCCATCTGTCCCTGTCATGTTCAATAATGTGTGAAATAAAACCCTTGAAAGCATGTTCACCCAGGAGCACAGAGCAGGGGTTGCTGTGGCTCTTTGCCTGAGAAGCATCATGGCTATGCATGAAAGGTCAGGCAGCTTCCATCCTTCCAAAGCAAGGCATTGTCATCTGCCTCTGGTTTCTCCACTACCTCAGGGCTCTGCCAGTCTGATCTTCACACAGGGGTCTCCTCCGCCACCTTTTTCAAGAGTCCAGTAGCCAGCAAGGAGTGGTGGGGGTCCTCGGAGCCATCTGCTTCCCGAATCTTCAGGCGGACTTTCTGATTGGTCTTCCTCCATTCTGAGTACAGCTGGCAATGGTATCGGAAAGAGACCTGCAGGGGCAGTCCTGCAGTGGGTGAGAAGATAGAGACAGGCCTCTACCCAGGGGGAGGGGGGGTGGCATTTGCCATAGAGCAAACCTAGAAACAGCACCACATCTGGTACTTCTGTATACTGTACAGACACCTACCCATTGGTTATGAGTCCTATAAAAGTGAGGGCTCCACCATCTTAACCCCAGAAGAAAGCAAGGCTCTTCCCTTCTACAGCTGATGAGAATGGAGTCCTACTAGTCTCTTGGGACTATTTAACCCTGAGCAGTCACACAATGGCCCAACCTGGAAGCAATCTGTTCCTTCATAGGTAAGAGGATAAAAACGGTGATGTGTTTAAGGGACTGGGAAGATGGCTCAGTGGGTAGGAGTACTTGCTGTATACGCTTAAGGACCTGAGTTCGAATCCCCAGCATCCATGTAAAAAGCTGAGCATGATCCTGTGTCCTACCTATAACCCCAGAACTGGGAAGTGGAGGGAGACAGAGATAAGAGAATTGCTAGGACTCACATGTGTACACACACATACACACATTTACACATGCACATTCATACAGACACACTCACACATAAAGACACACAGTCAGATGCACATATCATGCACACACACGTACACACACACAGACTAAGAGAAGTGAGAGCTGGAGCCACAACTCAGTGGGAAAGTGCTTATCCAGCATATGAGAGGCGCTGGATTCCAGCTGAGGTACCATTAAAAGGACAGTCCAGCTGCTAGTGCAGGAACATGATCCAGCTGCTCAGAAGACTGAGACAGGACAATCCCAAGTCTAAGGTCTGTCTGGGCAACCTAGTGAGAAACTGTCTCAAAACAACAACAT
This sequence comes from Microtus ochrogaster, assembly GCF_000317375.1. Taxonomy (NCBI): domain Eukaryota; kingdom Metazoa; phylum Chordata; class Mammalia; order Rodentia; family Cricetidae; genus Microtus; species Microtus ochrogaster. Next base: position 148,377 of record NW_004949222.1, on the reverse strand, counting down.
AAAAAGACTGGGGATGTAACTCAGCAGTGGCAGGCGTGCTCAGCCTGTGAGAGCCCTGGGTTCAGTCTTCAGTATGGAACAACAAAAGTGAGCCGTCAAACCAGAAGCAGCACCAAGAAAAGTGAAATTCACATAACCAAGTGAAAAAGGATGATTTGACAAAGATGGGGGCCAGGGGTGTTGGAGTGGGGAGGGACAAACAGGTGGAGAACAGAGACACAATTAAAAATGGACACTAGTGTTTGGGGATGGGCACAGCTGGGAAAGCGTCCAAAGTGAAGGCCTGCGTTCCATCACAGCACCACAGAAACCAGGTGTGCTGGTGCACACAGGACATCCGGTAGTCAGGAAGCAGATGTGAGGATCAGGAGTTTAAGGTCTTCCCGGCCACCAGGGACCCTGACTGGACAAACAGCTCAGTTGATAAAGGGTCTGCTGTGCAGCATGAGATGTACATGTAACACCAGTGTCAGGAGTCAGAGTCAGGTAGATTTCTAGAGGTCCCCGGCCTACGAGTCCATGTGTAAAGACTCTGTCTCAGATAAAAAGTGGAGTGCTGGCCAGACAGCTCAGTGGGTAAAGGACGCTATCACGGTTGAAAAGAAAATGGCCCCCAGTGGGAATGGCACTATTAGGAAGTGTGGCCTTGTTGGACGAAGTGTCACTGAGGAGGTGGGCTTTGAGGTCTCACATATGCTCAAGATACCACCCAGTGTCTCAGACCACTTCCTGTTGCTTGTGAGTCAAGATGTAAGAACTTGCAGCTCAGCCAGGTGGTGGTGGCTCACACCTTTAATCCCAGCACTCCTGAGGCAGAGACAGGCGGATCTCTGTGAGTTCGAGGCCAGCCTGGTCTACAACAGCTAGTTCCAGGACAGGCTCTAAAACTACAATAAAACCCTGTCTCGAAACCCCCCCCCAAAAAAAAAGTAAGAAAAAGAAGAACTCGCAGCTCCTTCTCCAGCATCATATCAGCCTGCCACGTTGCCTTGCTTCCCACCATGATGATAACAGGCTAACCCTCTGAAACTGTGAGCCACCCAACTAAATAAATGTTCTCCTTTATAAGAGTGGGCGTGGTCATGGTGTCTCTTCACAGCAACAGGAACCCTAAGACAGGCCACTGAGCCTGATAGCCTGAGTCTCATAACCAGGACCTAGAAGGTGTGGAAGGGGAGCACCAACTTTTATATGTTCTCACCTACCCAGGACACACACACACACATACACGCACACACATACACGCACATGAACACACAGAAGGGGAGCACCAATTTTTA
>NW_004949222.1:146552-146997 GCF_000317375.1 Microtus ochrogaster | reverse complement strand
ACACACACACACATACACGCACATGAACACACAGAAGGGGAGCACCAATTTTTATATGTTCTCACCTACCCAGGACACACACACACACACGCACACACAGAAGGGGAGCACCAATTTTTAATATGTTATCATCTACCTAGGACACACACACACACACATACACGCACATGAACACACAGAAGGAGAGCACCAATTTTTATATGTTCTCACCTACCCAGGACACACACACACACACACACAGAAGGGGAGCACTAACTTTTATATGTTGTCATCTACCCAGAACACACACACACGCACACACAAAAGGGGAGCACCAATTTTTATATGTTGTTACCTACCCAGGACACACACACACACGCACACACAGAAGGGGAGCACCAATTTTTATATGTTGTCATCTACCCAGGACACACACACACACACGCACACACGCACACACAGAAGG
>NW_004949222.1:134614-145997 GCF_000317375.1 Microtus ochrogaster | reverse complement strand
CCTGCAGATATACACACAGACAGAATATTGTATACATAATAAATAAATAAATATTTAAAAAAAAAATAAGATGGACAGTGAATGAGAAAGGCGGCCTCCACATCCATGTGCACTCTATGTGCACTGTGCACACACTTCTGCACCATCTACTATGAACATCTATGTGCACTGTGCACACACTTTTGCACCATCTACTATGAACACAGAAAAATATTCCATATGTGCTAGGGACTAACTCCATGGTAAAGCACTTGCTTAGAATACTCAAGCTCCTGGGTTCCATTCCCAGCACCACACAAAGGAAAGAGAAAGAAGGAAGGAAGGGAGGGACGGAGAAAGGGAAGGAGGGAAAGAGGGAAAAAGGAAGGGAGAAAGAACTTCATTGGTAGTGGCCCAAAGTACTATTCGTAACAGGGTGAAAAATCCCCCACATTGCCAGAGTACCAGATGAGTCACAGGGACTGAATAAATGTGAGACACCCATACAATGAATGGGTGCACTCAGTAGCTGCCCCTTTTCTTTTTAAAGGATACTATCAAGGGATAAAACAAGCAGGTGTAAAACAGTACATATGTCTCCATGTAATTTATGTATTTTAAAATATGTGTCCCTTATGGCAGGAATGCATCCTGAGAACTGTATTACATCCTTGCTATGAAAACACTGGCAGTTGATGTGGGAGGCCCTTCTGTATATGTGTTGCTTTTATTGGTTAATGAATAAAGAAACTGCTTTGAGCCTATAGCAGGGCAGAACAAAGCTAGGTGGGGAAAACTAAACTGAATGCTGGGAGAAAGGTGGTAGAGTCAGGGAGAAGTCATGTAGACCAGAGACAGATGCCAGAAGGAACCTTGCCGGTAAACCACAGCCACATGGTGATACACAGATTAATAGAAATGGGTTAAATTAAAATGCAAGAGCTAGCCAATAAGAAGCTAAAGGTAATAGGCCAAGCAGTGATTTAGTTAATGGAGTTTCTGTGTGATTATTTCAGGTTTGGGCAGCAGGGAACAAACAAGTGGCCTCCTACAACAGGCAGGGTTTAAGATGCCTTTAACAGCTCGAAACAATGTGAGTATGGTAGTTAGAGCCTGTAGGACTATTACAAAGAGTAAAAGAGCAGCCTAGACGGGATGAGGTTCCGTTGTGCCAGCGTTTGCTTGCGTGTGTGGCGATGCAGAGAGAACTTCACAGCCATCATCAGCTACGTCCCGAGGTCAAGTACAGGCTACTCGTTTGTTGTTGTTTTGTTTTTCCAGACAGGGTTTCTCTGTGTAGCCCTGGCTGTCCTAGAACTCCCTCTGTAGACCAGGCTGGCCTCAAACTCAGAGATCTGCTTGCTTTTGCCTCCCAAGTGCAGGAACTAAAGGTATGCACTACCACTGCCTCACTGGCTTCGAGACCCTCTTTAAAAAGCCTGTGTGTGTGTGTGTGTGTGTGCTGCTAACTTGAAACCAAGGGTCTCTCTCATGCTCAATATGAAAATCTACCACTGATCTGGAAACAACTTCTCAACACGAGGAACGACCCACAGCTGGACACACGGAGAATGCGAGAACTCTGGACTCCCTCTCTGACCAAAGATGTCACTGCTTGCTTTAGTGGTACCCCTACTTATCACTTTTTGTTTCAATAATAGTGTTAGTGTTCTCTACGTTCCCCTCTCTCTCTCTCTCTCTCTCTCTCTCTCTTTAGTTTTTCTAGACAGTGTTTCTTTTCTTAAAAGTTTATTATGTATATAGTGCTCTGGGCACCAGATCTCACTATAGATGGGTGTGAGCCATCATGTGGTTGTTGGGAATTGAACTCAGGACCTCTGGAACAGCAGTCAGTTCTCTTAACCTCTGAGCCATCTCTCCAGCCTGAGACAGGGTTTCTCTGTAGCTTTGGAGCCTGTCCTGGAACTAGCTCTTGTAGACCATAGCCCAGGCTGGCCTTGAACTCACAGAGATCCGCCTGCCTCTGCCCCCCGAGTGCTGGGATTAAAGGTGTGCACCACCACTGCCCAGCCTTCATTCTCTTCTATTCTTCCTTTTAAGCATTTTTTTAAATGTATTCTTACTACATTTGTGTGTGTGTGTGTGTGTGTGTGTGTGTGTGTGTGTGTGTGTGTGCACGTGTGTGGACATCAGAGGGTAACTTGTAGGAATCAGCTCTCCCTCTCCACCATGTGGGTCCCGGGGAGGTTGAACTTGGTTTGACAGCCATGAAGGCAATTGCCTTCACCCACCAAACACCAACTCATAACTACTTTTTAGTTTAAATTAATTTCTTTCACAGACACATAGAAACCAGTAAATGTTACAGGGTGCCCCTCCCACCTTCATTGTCTGTTTATTTCCTGTGCTAGGGATGGAAGCCAGAGCCTGATACATGCCAGGAAAGAGCCCTACCATGGGTCCACACTCCCAACCCCTCAATTTTTCAATCAACACACCTCATACAATCTTTCCTAACTTATTTTGTCTTAAAACTTTAAAAAAAAAGTTGGTAGTTCTTGTTAGGGCCTTCGTGTGAAAGCCAGAGGCCAGATCTGTGGAGTCAATTTTCTCCTGCTACCTACGAGGGTCCCAGGGATGTGCCTGGGGGGCCAGGTTGCTAGGCAAGCACTTTTACTCAGTCAGCCTTCTTCTTGCCATGTTTTGTTTGTTTGTTTGTTTGTTTGTTTGTTTTTTGAGAGAGTCTCATGCAGTCCAGGTGGGCCTCCACCTCGGGTATCTGTAAACACAGCTGGTAGACGTAGTGCTAGGGACTAGAATCCAAAGCTTCTGCATGTTCCACAAGTGCTGTATCAACTGAGCCACTCCTCAGTCCTGTATTTTGGCTTCAATCCCTCATTGTCTACTCAGGTTCTTTGGATAGGACTATCCCATGTTACCCACACTGTCCCTAAGTCCTGGGGGACTATCCCATGTTACCCACACTGTCCCTAAGTCCTGGGGGACTCATGCTCTATCACTGTCAACTCCCAGACAAGTTCTTAATATCTCTCCCTTCCTTTTGTTTTTTTTCTTTTTGAGGCAGGGTCTCTCTATGTGACCCTGGCTGTTCTGGAACTCTGTATGTAGACCAGGCTGGCATTGAGCTCTAGATCACAGAGATCTACCAGTCTCTGCTTCCCGAATGCTGGGATTAAAGGTGTGCCCCACCATGCCTACCCTTGTTTACTTATTTATTTGTTTGTTTGTCTATTTATTTGTTTATTAAATTTAAGTTCTTTTATTATTTATATGTATACAGTATTCTGTCTGCATGTACACCTGCAGGCCAGGAGAGGGCACCAGATCTCATTACAGATGGTTGTGAGCCACCATGTGGTTGCTGGGAATTGAACTCAGGACTTTCAAAGAACAGTCAGTGCGTTAACCTCTGAGCCATCTCTCCAGCCCTGTCTATTTATTTATATTGTGACAGAGTTTCATTGTAGAGCCCAAACTGGCCTTAAATTTGTTAGCCATCCTCCTGCCTCAGAGTCCTGCATAGCAGATTTCAGGCAGTGTAAATCAGCACAGCTAACTTTTGTCTTATTTTTGTTTGTTTGTTTGTGGTGCTAGGGAATTAAACTAGGGCCTTGCACATGGACCACTGAGGAATCTCTCCAGCTGGGATTTAATTTTTCCTGCGTTTTTCCTCTATTTACTGTGGAGGTGGAGTGGGGTGTACATGTGGAAGTCAGGGACAACTTACAGAAGTCTATTCTCTCGCCCGGTGTGGGTCTCAGGGATCCAATCAGGTCATTAGACTTAGCAGCAAGTGTTTTATCTGCTGAGCCATCTCACAAGCTCTCAATTTCTCTCTCTCCCTCACTCCTTCCTCCTCTCTCCCTCTCTCTGTTCTTTCTTCCTCCCTCACCCCTCCCTTCCTTTCTTCCTCCTTACCTTCCTTTTCTTTTTGAGACTGAGTCTCACGTATCCCAGGCTAGCCATAATCTCACTATGTAGCAAAGGATAACCTTGAGCATCTAACCCTCAACTAGAGAGAATGGCACTGGGTAAGCACTCGACCGACTGAGCTACATTCCGACCAGATATCCCCTCCCTCTCCCTCTTCTTTTATAGTTTCATATATGTCTGTAATACATTCTGATTACCCTCACCCCACTCTCATCCTCCCTACAAAGTCTTTCCCCACACTCACGTCTTTTTGCTTTGCTCTGTGACACACTGAGTATAAAGGAGGCCATCTGTGAGCTCATGGGTTGGGTGTACAGCAGAGCCTTGTGGGCACACAACTGAAGGCAATGTCCCTTCCTTCTCCAGTGGAAAGTAGTCAACAATTCAGTACGGAGAGGTGTGTCTCATATTTTTTGGAAGGTTTTAAATCTCATTTTGTTGTTACATTTAGTTAATTATCTCTGGGGCAGCATATGCCATGGCACCTTTATGTTAGGACAGAGAGCGACTTGGAGTCAGCCCTCACCTTCCACCATACAGGTCCAGGGAGTCAAACGTGGGGCCAGCTCATTGGCACTCAGTTCCTTACTATATATCTGTTCCGCCCTACTTTCTTCCAGTCTCTTCCTTGCCTCAGCCTTTTGCTGACTGTCCCCTTCATCTCCTCTGACCCTTGGAGTGAAAGGCTCACTGTGGGCTGGGGTGTCCCTGGACCTGTGTTACAGCGCCAACCTGGGGCCAACCCTGAGCTGAGGGGACCGCCTCCAGCAGAAGCGACACTCACACAGTCCAGGGGTCCTGGCTGAGCCCTCCTGCTGGGCTGTGCCCCTCCAGCAGAAGCGACACTCACACAGTCCAGGGGTCCTGGCTGAGCCCTCCTGCTGGGCTGTGCCCACTCACACAGTCCAGGGGCCCGGCTGAGCCCTCCTGCTGGGCTGTGCCCACTCACCAGTGTCCAGAGCACATAGATGGTGAAGAGGGCGATGGTGAGGGCGATGAGCCCCACAGCCTCCAGCCGACTATGTAGACGGAGGTGGTCCTGAGCCCCTCGAAGGCACAGCCAGCCTGAAATGGCGGCCAGCGGTGTGATGAACACGAAGCACACCATGTCACAGCACAGCGTCCGCTTCTCAGTGCGAGGCCCCGGGTCCTTCAGCCACTGCAGGGGAGCAGATGAGGGAGAGGTGTTATATATGGAAGGGGGGTACAGAAGGGACGCGATAGGGGCAGGCTGTAGGCCTGGATATTCATACGTTTTTAAAGTAATAATACTTTAATATTATTATTATTAAATTAGTAATTTAATAATACTGAGTCTGCTGAGTGCTCGCCTTCATTTTACTGATGGGCAAATAGAGGCAATAGGGGAGTTAATGCATTTATGCAAATTCACATAACTAGAGCAGGCTGACTATTCTATTCTGAAAATCTACAATCCAAAAAGTTCTAAAATCTTTAACTTCCAAAACACCAGCATGATGGTGGGGGGAGGGGGCGACCGAAGAGCAGGACCAGATTCTGTTCCCACCATCCTTGTCAAAGGCTCACAACCCAACACCTGCAGTTCCAGCTCCAGGGCATCCCACGCCCTCTACTGGCCTCTGAGGGCAGCTGCACACAAGTGAACACACTACACAGACATGCACACATATCTCTAAATAAAAAATAAAAACAAATCCTTTAGGGGCTGGAGAGATGGCTCAGAGGTTAAGAGCACGGACTGCTCTTCCGGAGGTCCTGAGTTCAATTCCCAGCAACCACATGGTGGCTCACAGCCATCTGTAATGAGATCTGGTGCCCTCTTCTGGCTTGCAGGCAGACATGGAGGCTGAACACTGTGTACATAATAAATAAATAAATCTTTAAAAAAAAAAACAAAAAAAAAAACAAATCCTTTACTTGTTTCTTTGCTTTTTGAGCCAGTGTAGTCCTGGCTGTCCTAGAACTCACAATGTAGACCAGGCTGGCCTCGAGCTCACAGAAGTCCTCCTATCTCAGCCTATCCAGTGTTAAAATTAAAGGTGACCACCCCTATATCCAGCTTAAGAACATATCTTTAAAATGCTATCATGATAGCACAAGTAGAACCTTCCACACCATGAAATATGTTTTATATATACATCACCACCAGCACCACCACCAGCACTACCATCACTGTGGTGGGTTATTATTGTTTTCTGAGACAGGGTCTCATGTAATCCATGTGAGACTTGAACTTCTGAACCTCTTGTTTCCAAGTATTGAGAATGTCCCTACAATGTCCAGCTCAAAATTATTTAAAATACTATATCTGGCCCATATATGCTGATATATTTGCATATTTGGTACTCAATTGGTGAACTATTAGGGAATTATGAGGTCTGACAAGTTGGAGATAGGCTTTGAGGTTTCAAAAGCCCACGTTATTCCCAGTTAGTCCCCTCTTTGTCTCCTACTTGAAGGTAAAATTTAAGCTCTCAGATACTGAATGGTCTCTACCTGCCTGCTGTCACACTCCCTGCCATAATCATGGACTCACCCTCTAAACTCTTCCTTCTATAAATTGCCTTGGTCATGGTATCTCATCACAGCAACAGAAAGAAAGGAAGACTGCCAGATGTGCTGGGGAGTGGTGGCCTGGTCTACACAGGCTGCCAGATGTGCTGGGGAGTGGTAGCCTGGTCTACACAGGCTGCCAGATGTGCTGGGGAGTGGTGGCCTGGTCTACACAGGCAGTTCCAGGACAGCCAGAACCACACAGAGAAACCAAAAAAAAAAAAAAATGCTACTTAAATATTTTACATTTGTACATACAGGTGTGTGTGTGCGCGCACGCATGTGTGCAAACAGACTGTTCTTTCACTCCAGTTGCCAGACCTGAATAATCACACAGAAACTATATTAATTACAGCACTGTTTGGCCAACAGCTCAAGCGTATTCCTAGTTAGCTCTTATATCTTAAATTAACCCATTCCTATTAATCTATGTATTGCCAAAAGGCTGTGGCCTACAGGTAAGGTTTTCTTGGCGTCTTTTTCCTTCGTCAGCTACATGGCATCTCCTTGACTCTGGCTACTTTCTCTATATATCTATTCCTGCCTGACTAAATTTTGTTAAGCCATTGGCTGAAACAGCTTTATTCATCAACTAATAAAAGCAACCTACGTACAGAATGACAGCCCACATCATATGTGTGTATCTATACGCATGTGTATGGGTGCCATGAAGGCCAGATGAGGGAGTCAGATCCTCTGGAGCTAGAGTTACAAGTGTTTTGTAAACAACCTGGTATGGGTGCTGGGAAGTGAACTTCAGTCTTTCAAAAGACCAACAAGTGATCTTCCTGCTGAGCCATCTCTCTCCAGAGGGAGATAGGAGAGAGAGAAAGAGAAAGAACTGACAATGGTTAGGGATTAGCTCAGTTGGGGAACACTTGCCCAAGGTGAGCAAGGCCCCGGGTTCCAACTCCAGCAATACAAGAAAACAATTAATTAAAGTTAAAATATTGTGTAAAACTTACTTTCAGGGTGAGAGTAATACATATATGAATGAAATATGGATTTCCTTTCAATTTGGACCCCAGAATACCTCATATTACTCATGAAAACACTCCAAAATCTGAACTCTCAAAACTAAAACCACTCTAGTCCCAACTTTTTCTTTTTTTTTTTTTTTTTTTTTTTTTTTTTTTTTTTGGTTTTTCGAGACAGGGTTTCTCTGTGGTTTTGGAGCCTGTCCTGGAACTAGCTCTTGTAGACCAGGCTGGTCTCGAACTCACAGAGATCCGCCTGCCTCTGCCTCCCAAGTGCTGGGATTAAAGGCGTGCGCCACCACTGCCCGGCTGGTCTTGAACTTCTTATCCCCTTACCACCACCTCGCAGTGCCGGGATTTATACGTGTGTGGCACCATGCGGGGATTTATGAAGGTCCAAGCCTTCAATGTATGTTATGTCACCCACCAGATGAACCACAGATCCCAGACTGGGTGTTGCTGTGTGTGCATGTGTGTATGCACACAGATCATATGAAGGCTGATGTCAAGAATTATCCTTGGTCTGTCCTCCACCTTATTCGCTGAGGTAGGCTCTCTCAATCAAATGCAGAGCTCATGGATATAGTTTGTTTGGCCAGCCAGCTTGCTCTGGGGATCCCCTGTGTCTACCTCCTGAGGTTGTGATTACAGGCAGCTGCCACACCTACCTGACATTCACATGCATTCTAGGGGGTCTGAAGTCTTGTTCCTCATGCTTACACGGCAAGCACTTTAACTGCTGAGCCTTGTTATTTTTGTTCGAAAACGACCCATCTCAGATGCTTGTTCACACATCTAAAGAACAGTGTCACACCACAGATGCTTGTTCACACATCTAAAGAACAGTGTCACACCACAGATGTTTGTTCACACATCTAAAGAACAGTGTCACACCACAGGTCTCGTGTGGCCAGGGGTGACATCAAACCCCCATGCAGTCAAGAATGACCCTTGCCTCTACCTACCTCCCAAGTGTTGAGATTCTTATTGGACTCTAAATACTGAACTCAGGGCCTCATGTATGCTAAGTAAGCATTACACTAAGAGTTCTACTCCCGCCTCCTTTCTTAGCTTGACCTTCTCCTGGCCTCAGGGTCTTCACACTTGCTGTGTTCTCTACAGGGACTGTATTCTCCCTAGAGGCTCTAAATTCCTGTTTTAATCCCTCAAGTTTCAGCTTGAGAACTCACCTCCAGCCAAGGCCTCTCCCTCAACCCACAGACCTTCAGTCTTTGTGTGTGTTTGTGTGTATGAGTACAGGAATGCATGTTTGAGATGCGTTCTCCCTGACGTTTTCTTCTTGTGTACACCAGGCTAGCCGCCCATAAGTTCCCGGGGATTCTGTCTCCAACTCCCAACTTCCCCTAGGAACACTGGGATGACAGAAATGAGCTACTACACCTAGCTTTATGTGGGTTCTGGGGATTTGAACTCAGACCTGCATGTTTGTATAGCAAGCACTTGCTCACTTCCAGCTCCTACGACCACTGCACACGCATCTCTCCTTCAACACTGCCTTCGGTGGTGTGAAGTGTCAACGCTCAATTTGACAGAATCTGGAGTCCAGATCAGGGTAGCCTGTGGACCTGCCTATCAGGGATACTCTTAACTTTGCTGAGGTGACTAGACTCACTGTGGGTTCACCTGTCAGGGATACTCTTAGCTGTGCTAACTGAAGTGAGAAGACCCACTGCGGGTTCAGGTGGCACATCTCACAGGCTGGCCTGGTAAAAGGAGAGCCATGCACACTGGTGTTGCTATTTTCCACTTCCGGACTGTGATACCATGTCACCAGCTAACGTGTTTGAGATGGACAGTCCTACCACGAGGCTTCACTGCAGTGATGGCATGTGACCTGGAACTGGGAGTCGTAACGTCTTTTCTATTTAAGTTGCTTTTGTCAAGGTATTATACCACAGCAAACAGGACAGGAACTGAGACACTCTATAACTGTTCCTACCAACTGGCCTGTTTGGAGATCACAAGGACATTATCAACTGTGAGCTGGTGACTGGAACACTGGGCATACCAGAGGTGACAAAGAAATGCTTAGTAATCTGAGCTTGGTGGCAGATACCTGCAACCCTAGCACCCAAAGGAGGCTTAGCCTTGGGTCAGCTGGGACTATAATAGGTAGGTAGGTAGGTAGGTAGGTAGGTAGGTAGGTAGGTAGGTAGGTAGGTAGACAGACAATAGAAAGATAAAAGGCTAGTGATAAAAAGATAAAAAGGCTCAGCTGGTAGAGGTACTTGCCAAGTCTGACAAACTGAGTTCTATCCCAGGTTCCACATGGGGAAAAGAGATAACTAACTTGTGCATGTTGTCCTCTGACCACTGAGCCACACACATGTAATTAAATTTTGTTTGCTTATTTGGTTGAGACTGGGTTTCTCTGTAGTTTTAGATCTGTTCTGGAACTAGCTCTTGTAGACCAGGCTGGCCCTGAACTCACAGAGCTCCACCTGCCTCAGCCTCCCAAGTGCTGGGATTAAAGGTGTGCACCACCGCCCAGCATGTAATTAATTTTTAAAGTATTTTTAAGGGACTGGAGAGATAGTTCAGTGGTTAAAAGCACTGACTCCCCTTCCAGAGGACCTGGGTTTGATTCCCAGCACCCACATGGCAGCTCACAACTTCTCTAACTCCAGTTCCAGAGAACCCACCCATGGCAAAACATCAGTGCACAAAAAATATATTAAAAAATTTTTAAGAATAAAGTAAACTGGGAGGTGGTGATACACACCTTTAATTGCAGCACTTGGGAGGCAGAGGCAGGTGGATCTCTGTGAGTTTGAGGCCAGTGTGGTCAACAGAGTGAGTTCTAAGACAGTCAAGGATACACAGAAAGACCTGTCTCAAAAAACACAACAACAAAAGAAAAACGAAAGAAAGAAGAAAAGGGAAAAGAATGGTATGGTGGTGCACACCTTTAATTCCAGCCCTTGGGAAGCAGAGGCAGGTGGATCTCTGTGAGATCAGCCTGGTCTTCATAGAGAGCTCTAGGTCAGTTCTACTTACAGAGACCTCACCTCAAAAACTGTAGGGTGGCTGAAGCAAGAAGATAACAGTTCAAGGCCAGCCTGGTCAACACAGCAAGTTCCAGGCTAGCTAGGGCTACAGAACGTAACCTTGTCTTAAAATAAATAAATAAAAGAAAACAAATAAAAAAATTCTGGGTGTGGTAGCTCACCTGTTAATCCCTGTTTGTGGAAGGTAGAAGCAGGAGGATCAAGAGTGTAAGGCTAGCCGGGTGGTGGTGCGTGCCTTTAATCCCAGCACTCGGGAGGCAGAGGCAGGCGGGTCTCTGTGAGTTCAAGGCCAGCCTGGTCTACAAGAGCTAGTTCCAGTCCAGGACAGGAACCAAAAGCTACGGAGAAACCCTGTCTCGAAAAATCAAAAAAAAAAAAAAAAAGAGTGTAAGGCTAGTCTGATGTATAGCAAGCTGTAGGCCAGCCTGGGCTACATTAGACTCTCTCAAAAAAATAAAAAGAACTAGCAATGGTTGCCCTAGGGTTCATACCTTGTAATACTGGCAATCAATAGGCTGAAGCAGAAGGATTGCCTGAGTTCCCGGCCTCCCTGAGCTAAAATGACACTCTAGTTCAAAGAAGCAAAAAACAGCCTTGCATGGTGGTACATGCTTATAATTCCAACACTCAGGAAACAGAGACAGGATAGTAGCAAATTCAAGTTGTATTAAAAGGGGGAGTGGCTTTGACTGGAACTGGGGTGTGGTTCAGCTGGAAGAGGGCAAGCCCAGCATACGTGGAGCCCTGGGTTCCACTGCTGACACTGCCTGCCTGTAACTCCAGCACTGGGTCGTAGAGGCTAGATGGCCACAAGTTGGAAAGTCGTCTTCAGCTAAAAGCTACTTTGAGGACAGCCTAGGACACCTGAGATCCTGCTTCAAAAACAAAGCAAAATAAGAGAGAGAGAGAGAGAGAGAGAGAGAGAGAGAGAGAGAGAGAGAGAGAGAG
>NW_004949222.1:131217-133664 GCF_000317375.1 Microtus ochrogaster | reverse complement strand
TGGTTGCTGGGAATTGAACTCAGGACCTTTGGAAGAACAGTCAATGCTCTTAACCTCTGAGCCATCTCTCCAGCCCCTGTGAGAGCTTTTCTAAATTAGGCTAACAGAAGGAGGAAGACCTATCCCAAACAAGGATGATCCCTTCCATGGAAGGACGCAGGGACACAAGACGGCTCAGTGGATAAATGTGCTCGCTGATAAATCTGGTGACCTGAGCTCAGTCCCTGGGACCCACACAGTGGAAGAAGAGAACTGCCTCCTGCAAGTTGTTCTCTGACCTCCACACATGTCATAGGATGCACATGGACGGGGATGTGCACACACCCACATATACACACTATAATTTTTAAAAGAAAAAGCAAATTGAATATAAGCATTCATCTCTTTGATTCCTAAGCTCCTCCCTATGGGTGCAATGTGACCTCAGATGTTTGTGCCTCACTGCTGTGATTTCCCAGCCATGATGGACAAACCTTTCCTTCCCTAAGTTGTTCTTGTTGCAACAACAAGACAGATAACTAATACAACCCTTTACAGCTCATACATGATCACATACATACACTAATACACATCACACACATACAATAACACACACCCACACATGCTAACACACAATTACACACACATACAATACCCTCCATGACACACACATACATTAACACACATCACATGCACACGCTAATACACACATGACACACATATACACTAGCACATATTACACACATTTGCTAGCACACACAAACACTAACACACATCACACACACAATTATGCACATATACACTAGCACACATCATACACACATTACACTCACAAACACTAACACACATCTCACAAAAATACAATTACATGTATACAGCAACACACTTGATGACACACATACACTAACACATCACATACTAGCACACATCACACACATATACACTAACATACATGCACACATGATTACACACAAATACTCTAACACATTATCACACACAAAAGTACACACAATACACTAATACATATCACACACAAATACAACTACACACATATATACTTGATGATACACATACACTAACACACATCACACACACATATACAAATGCACACCACACATATTTTTTTAAAAAGACATTATCAAAGTCTCTTGGCTCTATCTATACCTAAAGGTCACACTGACTGAGAAACCTATGCATATAAGAAATCACTCCTTTGTTTTTCTGTGCATGGCTAAGGTAGACACAGGGTGGAATGGGCGAAGAGGCATAGAAACCATCCATAACAGCCACTAGGGGGAGTCTCTAATCACAGTCCAGTCTCTGGGGAATTTGAGTTCTTCCTGGGGCAGCTCCGGAAGGCAGGAAGTGGCTTTAGTGGACCCAAGGGCTATCCAATACATGAGTCATTGTTTTCTAAACATTTCTGCCCAGAAAGCATATTGTCGGGAACACACCACACCCAGAGAGAGAGAGAGAGAGAGAGAGAGAGAGAGAGAGAGAGAGAGAGAGAGAGAGAGAGAGAGAGAGAGAGAGAGAGAGAGAGAGAGACCCTTTCCTCCAGCCTTCTGGTTGTTGGTGGAAGGCAGGCTACAGCCGAGGGCTGGGCTGTGGCTCAGTTGCAGAGTGCTTGCTTAGTGGTTAGGACATCCTGGCTCCCATCTCTACCACCAGAAAGGCATAAACCAGGCATGTCTGTAAATCTAGCACTTTGGAGATAGAGACAAGAGGATCAGGAGTTCAAGCCTGGAAATCAGCCTGGGCTACATGAGAAACTGTCTCAAAACAAACAGGAATGCCAAACAGCCCAGATCCCAAGAGTCAGGGCTCACATCTCTCCTTTCAGCCTAGTCTCTAACATGTTGGTTTTTTTGCAAAAGGCCACTGGTGAGACTGAAGAGACGCTCAGTGGGTAAAGAGTTTGCCATGCAAACATGAGAACTGGAATTCACTCAAACACCAGCTGGGTGTGGTGGCCTATATGCAATCCCAGCACCTAGAAGAGGGAAATGGAGTCCCCAGAACATGCTAGGCATCTACTCTAACAGAATCATCCAGCCCTGGGTTGAAGTCAGAAACTCTGCCTCAATGACATGTGTGCATGCACTGGGTGCCTGTGTGTTGAAAAGAGATCAAGAGAGACTCCTGATGTCTGCCTCTCACCTCCATAAACACACAAGTACACATGGACACAGAATTGCACGTGTGTACCCACACTCAAGAAAACTCTCTCTTACTCAAACACACACACACACACATTCCCAGCGCCTTTCTAATTACACATTCTGATTCATACACACACACTCACACAAACATAAAAGTTCACAGGAAAGAGCTCCCCTTTCTGGAAACCTACTCGGGGAAAGGAAGCAGTAAGACTCTTAAGAGCCATGTCAGCTCAGTTCCTTCTGGGAAGCCCTGGAAACTCTGGAACAGCAATTCTGGTTTTTTTTAAATAGTTATTTATTTAT
>NW_004949222.1:122627-126075 GCF_000317375.1 Microtus ochrogaster | reverse complement strand
TATTCTTAAGATCCTTGTAGAGAACTAAGCTAGAACCAGGACAGGCTCCAAAAAAAAACCCAAAAACAAAACAAAAAAAAAAAAAAAAAAAAAAAAAGACCAGCAAGTGGTCTTTAGCCACTGAGCCATCTCGCCAACTCCATCTCTCCATCTCAGTATTTGGCTTTTTTTCTCTGGCATGTTCATGCCTTTGGCTCTCTCAGTGACAGGACCCCTGAACTCAGACTAGGAGAAAATCACTCACCCCAGAGAGAAATGGACAAAAGTCAGGGTACTAATGATCAATACTCACCTCGGTGTGTCCAAAGCCCGGATGACAGTTGAAAGCAACCGGCCATCCCTTGAGGTCACCTGTGCCACATACTGGGGTGGTCCAAGGCCTGTGGCCTCCACAACCTTGGAGAAGGCAGGGCTGCCAGAGCAGTCGCATAGGGAGCCGGGGAGGTGGCAGCAGTCACCTGTCGTCATGGCCACAAGGAGCCTCCTGTCCTCAGGGCCTGAGGCCCATGGTCCCAAGAGCCTGAAAGGAGGCCAGCAGAGAGATAAAAGGCGAAATCAGTGAGTCACATGTCAGCTGGGTTCCCTCTTCTTTTCTGAGGTGTGTATGCGAGTGTGTGGGAGTGCAGTGAGTGTGCAAAGAGACATGAGGAGAGGTCGGAGGTCTGAGCACACCTGTTCTCTGCTGTACTTACTGTACGAGAGCTGCCATTACATGTAAGGCTTGTGCCTGCCTTTACATGGGTTCTGAGGACGTGCAGCCAGCCTTCACCCACAAAATGATCTCCCTCTATAGTCATGCTAGCCTGGAACGTAAGATCTAAGCCTTCTGAATGCTAGATTTTAGACTGCCTGGCTCGAGTCCCATCTTGTCAAGGATTGTGATGGCTATTTGTTGTCAAACTGACACAATCAAGACTACCTGGAAAGACGCTCTCATGAGGAGTTGTCTAGACCAGGTTGGGATGTGGTAGTGGGAAGGGCTCTCAATGAGGACCTGTCCAGACTAGATTGTTACTATATTTACAATATTGTAATAATATATAAATATAATTACAATATTGTATATATAGTAACTGTAATTCTTGCTTAATACTTGTTTTGTTATATGTAATTTTACTATGTTAAAGTTAAAACCTTCCTTTCTATTTGAATATAAAAGGGGAAATGGTGTGGGAAGTCCTTCTGTATATGTGTTGCTTTTATTGGCTAATAAAGAAGCCGCTTTCAGCCAATGGCTTAACAGAATATAGCCAGGCTAAGAGAAATATATAGAGAGTAGGTGGAATCAGGAAGAAGCCATGTATCCACCACAGGAGACAGAGCCTGCTGAAACTTTGCCGGTAGGCCATGACCTAGTGGTGATGCACAGATTAATGGAGATGGGTTAGTTTAGGATATAAGAGCTCTAGCTAGAAATATGCTTAAGTGATCGCCCAAGCAGCATTTTAATTAAGACAGTTTTGTGTAATTATTTCGGGTCTGAGAAGCTGGGAACAAACAAGCAGCCTCCGCCTACAGACTGGGTTGTGGTTGTGCCCTTGAGGGATTTTTCTTTTTAAATTATGTTTGTTTTGTGTATGCTTATGTATGTGGGCATACATGTGCCACAGCATGCGTATGGAGGTCAAAGGACAGCTCCTGGGAGTTGATCTCAGGTCATCATCTGGAGTCCTCCCTCTTACCTAGGTATTTTCTCTCTTTTTCTCTACTATTATTATTATTATTATTATTATTATTATTATTATTTTGAGATGGGGTTTCTCTGTGTAGACCTGGCTGTCCTAGAACTCACACAGATCTGCCTGCCTCTGCCTCCCAAGTGTTGGGATTAAAAGCATGCACCACACCACCCAGCTTTATTTAGGGTTTTTCTGAGACATGGTTTCACTGTGTAGCCCTGGCTGTCCTGGAACTATGTAAACCAGGCTGGTCTCAAACTCACAGAGATCCACCTGCCTCTGCCTCCTGAGTGCTGGGATTAAAGGTGTGTGCCACCACCGCCTAGCCCTAGGTATTTCTTAATTGGTTACTTGAGATGGGAACCCACCCTGAATATAAGCGGGCTACACACTGGACGTGATGAAGAGGACAGAGTGAGCTGGGTACCAGCCTGCATGCATTTGCTCTCTCTGTTCCTGATTATAAATGTGATAAGACAAATTCCCTCCAGCTCTTGCTGCTGTGACTTCCCTGAAATGATGGCTTGGAACCTGGAATTGTGACCTAGAATAAATCCTTTCTCCCCTCCCCCCCCAAATTACTTTTGTCGTGGTATTTTATCAGTGTAACAGAACTGGCACCAGGCCGGGGCTCTAAGACTTGCCTCTCTGAATCTGTTTGCATCTAAAATACAGATGTAAGAACTTTACGAAGTGACACACACAATTTAACCCAGGCTTGGAGGACAGCTAGAGCTTGGTTGGATTTTCTCTCAGTCTGCTAGGAAAGTCAGGCATGGCCCCACTTCCAAATCCTGCAAATCAACCTCCATGTCACATAGGAAAAGCAACTGAAAGTAGCTGCACACCTACAGGGTGCCGGGTCAGTGTTTTGCACAGCCAGAATCATGCTGTTCCAGTTAAGACCAAATCCTTGAGACTGGCTAAAGACATATTAAGCTGTCTTCATTGGAAGCAGAATGCATCTAAAGAGGCTGAGAGCAGGATTCAGAGCTAGAATACCTGCCTGGAATCCAGTGAGGGCCTGGGACGAGAGAGACAGAGACAGAGAGACAGACAGAGAGAGACAGAGACAGAGAGACAGAGACAGACAGAGACAGAGAGAGAGGGAGGGAGAGAGAGACAGAGAGACAGACAGAGAGAGAGAGAGGAAGAGAGAGACAGAGACAGAGAGACAGAGAGAGAGTGAGAACTAGAAACTTAATGTTTTTGCACTGCAGCAGAATGGTGAGTCACACTCAGGCCCCTGGTGACTCATGGCCTCTGTCAGACTGTGCACTCTTAGAGACCTCAATTCATCAAGGAAATGACACACGTTTGTGTCCCAGAAGACCAGTTGCTCTGTCCTCAGTTCCCAGGAAGAGGCTGCAGGAAATACTGGACACCTCGGGCAGCCATTCGGAAGTCTGCTCTACCTGGCTTTGGCGGGATTCTGCCCTCTGCCTCGGGTTCCGATCAGCCAAAAGGAACCCTGTGCAGTTCTGTCCTCTTCTCCAGAACAGCAAAAAGAGAATTCCAGCTTTCCAACCTGTGTAAATTTCCTCTAAGAATGTTTTTTCCTTTCTAGTAGCAGGATATGAACTTAGAGACAGCCTTACCAGGCAATCGCCCTGTTACTAAGCTATACTCCCAGCTCCCCACAAACCCAACACTTTAAAACTTTTCCTTTTTAGTTCGAGACCAGCCTGGTCTACAGAGCTAGTAACAGGACAGGCTCCAAAGCCACAGAGAAAC
Organism: Microtus ochrogaster; assembly: GCF_000317375.1. Lineage (NCBI taxonomy): Eukaryota > Metazoa > Chordata > Mammalia > Rodentia > Cricetidae > Microtus > Microtus ochrogaster. The sequence continues at coordinate 122,662 of NW_004949222.1, read as the reverse complement.
CCTGTCTCGAAAAACCAAAAAAAAAAAAAAAAAAA
>NW_004949222.1:119768-122527 GCF_000317375.1 Microtus ochrogaster | reverse complement strand
CGAGACCAGCCTGGTCTACAGAGCTAGTAACAGGACAGGCTCCAAAGCCACAGAGAAACCCTGTCTCGAAAAACCAAAAAAAAAAAAAAAAAAAAAACTTTTCCTTTTTGATTTTCAAATTTTTTGTTAATTTTATCCTACATTCCTTTATGGAGGAGAGAGGGGATGCTCACCGAGTGCAAGCATCAGTTCTCACCTACCAGGTAGGCTTTGGGGACTCAAACTCAGGCCTCTAGGAGGTATCTCACCACCCTGAAGCAATGGTTTAATTTTAGATAAGTATCACCAGGCTACCCAGGCTGACTTCGCCTGGAGCTTGCTCTGTAGCCCAGGCAAACCTTAAACTTAAGCCTCAGCTCTTCAAGTAGTTGAGGTCATAGAACTGTGGCGTCACACCCGACTCTTCTGAGAAATCCCTGAGAGTAACGAAGGCTCCTTAGATATCAATCCAGAACCGAAGATCACCGGTTTTGATCTGTCCAACACCCAGGACTCTTGTCTCTAAGAGTTAAACCCAGAGACCACAGCAACCCTAATAATATTTGTAAGTTCCAACTGATAGGGCCACCCTGGCCCCAAGTCAGCTCTTACCAGTCCTGCCAGTGAAAACTGGAGACCCAAAGACATGGAACATAATTACTAGCTGAGTGTTTACACCCAGTCAGTCAGCTGACAGATCAACTCTTCCCTGAAGAGCTCAGGTAAAAATCTAGCACGGCCTCCTAGGCCTCCACAGCTGAGCCATTGCAGGTCAGATAAGCAGTATCAACCAAGTCAGACACAGGCCGGAGGAAGGCTGAGAACCAGAGATAACAGGCACAGGGCATCAGCCAGGCCGGCCTTGCTGTGGACACTCATGTTCCATCAACCTCAATACACAACTGAAAGATGGGTGGGGAAGAGCTGGGCCCTCTGTGAACCCGTGTTGAAAAGTCCGCCTCGACCTCTGATATTTGTTTTAGACTTTTCTCCCTTTCCTTCCGTTCTTTTTCTTTTAATCCCTTCTTTTCTTTATTTCTGAGACAGGGTTTCAAGGCAGGCCTAGAATTCACTATCTAAGAAAAGAACTATCATTTTTAATGTTTTAAAATTTTATTATTTGTATTTTATTTTATGTGTATAGGCATTTTGTCTGCATGTGTATCTTTGTACCACATGTACAGCTTGGTACCTGTGAGGCAAGAAGAGGCATCAGACCCCCTGGAACTGAAGCTACAGATGGCTGTGAGCTACCATGTGGATGTTGGGAATTAAACCCAGGTCCTCTGGAAAAGCAGCCTGAGCTGCTGAGCCACCTCTGCAGCCCTGACCTTGAACTCTTGACCTTTATTCCTTCACCTTTCAAACACTGCCATTTCAGGAATACCATGTAGTTTTGGGAATGGAACCCAGGGCTTTCTGTGTACTAGGCAAACACCCTACCAGCTGCACTACACCCCAGTGCGTTCTCTCTCTTTAGTGACAGAGTCTCACTATACAGCTCAGGCTAGTTCTTGACCCTCTGCCTCTGTCTTCCAAGTGCTAGAAGATGACAGACATTATAGTTTGTTATCCTACCTGCTATTGGGGGAAACCCACCAATACTAGTAAATCTGCTCATACCAGTTCATAAATTGCCAAAACAGTTACAGCAACGCTGGGCAAGGTAGCACATGCCTGTGATTTCAGCACTCTAGACACCAAGGCAGGAGAATCAAGAGATCACATTTATTTTGGCTATAGAGAGAACTGTAAATCAGGTAGGGCTACAAAAGACCTTGATTCAAAATAACAAAACAAAAATAGCAAGTAGATATCTCAGCAGATAAAGGCACCAATGACCTGGATTCTGTTCCCAGAACCCACATGGTGGAAGAAAACTCATACATACATACACACACACACACACACACACACACACACACACACACACACACAATGTAATAAATTTTTAAAAGGAACATCAGCAAAAATGTATGAAATACTGGATACTAAGGTGGGTTTGTGATAGTTGGTAGTGTTCTTATGTAGCATGCACAGAGCGCTAGCTTGGCTCCCCATGGCCTTATAAAACTGAGTATGGGCCAGGAGGTGGGGGCGCACACCTTTAATCCCAGAACTTGGGAGGGGAGGCAGGTGGCTCTCTGTGAGTTCAAGGACAGCCTGGTCTATAAGAGCTAGTTCCAGGACAGGCTCCAAAGCTACAGAGATACCCTGTCTCAAAAAAATAAAAACAAAACAACAAACAAAACGAAAAAGAAATAGAAAAAAAAAACTGAGTATGGCGGTACACACTTGTCACCTAGCACTCAGGGTGTGCAAGCAGAATTAGAAGGTCAAGGTCATTCTCAGCTACTAACAGACTGAGTTTGAGGCCAGCATGGGCTACAGGAGACCCCATCTCAAAAATAAATAATACACACAATATCAGACTGCCAAGCTAATCTGCCCACATTCGAACTTCAAACAAGTGTCTCCCGCAAAGGTCACATCCTTGGAGTACCTATCTCAGACCAGTGTGGCTAAAGTGACGCCTCCTGGCACGCGGTCCTCTCTGACCACTTGTGGTTTTGCTGCACTCACGTCTCACTCCCCACTCTGAAACAGATTGGAAGAATCAGTTGGATGAGCCCCAGAGGCTAGCCTGCCCTCAGAGGGAAACAGTTCTAGGGCCAGTCATCAGGTCTGCACAACAAAACTACAAGCCCAGCCGGGCAGTAGTGGCGCACGCCTTTAATCCCAGCACTCGGGAGGCAGAGGCAGGCGGATCTCTGTGAGTT
>NW_004949222.1:109363-119668 GCF_000317375.1 Microtus ochrogaster | reverse complement strand
CCAGCCTGGTCTACAAGAGCTAGTTCCAGGACAGGCTCCAAAACCACAAAGAAACTCTGTCTTGAAAAACCAAAAAAAAAAAAGAAAAACCAAAAACCAAAAAAACAAACAAAACTACAAGCCCAGTAATTAGTCTCACTGATTGAAGAAGAGGCCAAAGTTCAGAAGGTCACACGGCTAGCAAGAGACAGAGCCAGGATTTGAATTTAAACTGTACAGTGAGTTGTCTGGTCTTCAACAGACACTAGCTCTTTTTTGTTGTGGCTGACTTGTTTAATTTTATTTATTAATTTATTGTTTTATTAATTTTATTTTACATGTATGAGTTTTGGCCTGTATGCACGTAAGTACACTATGTGTGTCCAGTAGGTGCTTGAAGAGGGAACTGAATTCCCTAGAACTGGAGCTACAGATTGCTCTTAGCCACCATGAAGACCCTGGGAACTTATCCCATGTCCTCTGCAAGAGCAGCAAGGGTTCTTTTTTGTTGTTTGAGGTTTTTTTTTTTTTTGGTTTTTTCGAGACAGGGTTTCTCTGTGGCTTTGGAGCCTGTCCTGGAACTCCCTCTGTAGACCAGGCTAGCCTCGAACTCACAGAGATCAGCTTGCCTCTGACTCATAGGATTAAAGGTCTGAATCATATCGTTCAGTTTAGCGAGTATTTTTTACCAACTCTCCAAACCCCTAGTTTTTGTTCCTTTGTTTTGCTTTTGAGACAGCGTTTCATTACATAGCACACACTGGCCTTGAATTTCTGGTGATTTTCCTGCCTCAGCCTCCTGTGTGCTGGGATGACAGGCATGCATCGTCACACTCAGATCGTGAGTCACCAGGAGAATGAGTAAAGGTTTACTTCAGAAGTGGGGACCTTACCCGTGGTCACATCTGAGTCCCGCACCATGTGTAATGACAGAGACTGAGCCCAGAATATCACATATGTTAAGTAAGTCTCTGAGCTACACTGCAGCATCTCTCCAGCTAGAGGCTCACAGACTCACTCTCTGGCACCGTGCCTGGCTGCACTCACCTGCAGCACTCCTCCTGCTCATTCTCCTGAGTGCCTGCACTGAATGCAGGCACGTGCCACCATGCCCAGCTTCCAGGGCTGTCTTTGAATTTTTTTTTTTTAATTTTATTTTAAAGACTGGTGAGATGGCTCCTTGGGTAAAGGTGCTTGCCACCACCAGGTCTGATGAGCTGAGTTTAATCCCCAGAACCCACATGGTAGGAAAGGAGAAAAAGTTGACTCTCAAAAGTTGTCTTGTGATCTCCACATGAGCTGTGGCGGATGAGAGCTCGCAAACTCATATATAAACAAAACAGATAAGTGAACAAATGTTTTGAAGTATCATGGGGCTTGTGAGATGTGTCTGCAGTTGAAAGCACTTACTGCCCTTGCAGAGGACAAGTTTGGTTTTGGTTTCCAGAACCGACATGGTGGCTCACAAGTGTAATTCCAATTCCAGGATCCAACACCCTCTTCTGGCCTCTGAGGGCCCTTACATAATAGACATAAATTCATAAAGGGACATATACATAAATTTAAAAAACGGCTAGGCATTGTGGCACTTGCAATTAGTCCCGGCACTTGGGGGGCATAGGCAGTTGGATCTCAGTGAATTCAAAGCTAACCTGGTCTCCATATAGAGTTCCAGGACAAGGCTACATAGTGAGTCCGTGTCTCAAAAATAAGATAAAAATAAAAAATAAGTTTTTCAAAAAAGCACTAAACAAAACCATGGCTTACTAAGTAACCCAGTCAGGCCTTGAACTCTTCCTGCCTCAGCCTCCAAAGTACCTGAGAAAACTGACCTGTGTCACATGGGCCATGACCTAGGCACTTTATCCTGGTTCTGTCACTGATGTTGTATGTCCTGATTCAAGTTAATTTGTTTTTCTGGCCCCATCTGTCTCTTTTTTCATTTTGGTGTGTGTGTGTGTGTGTGTGTGTGTGTGTGTGTGTGTGTGTGTGTGTGTGTGTCAGTACTGAGGATTGAACCCAGGGCCGAGTACACGTTAGGCAAGTACTGAACTACATCCCCAGTCCAGAAACTAAGTTTAATCTCAGAACCACTTGCATCTTGTTTACTGTATGGCCTGGGGCCACAGCCCTGACTTCACAAATGAGCTCAATTTGCTCATTTGGACGAGAGGAATTATTTTTAGTATTTTTACCCAGTATGTTTCCCACTAACCACATAAACTCTGACTACAGAGTTTTTAAAAACTGTTTTCGATTCTACTTTTGTGTGTGTTTGTGCACGTGCATGCGGGTGTACTCATGCAAGGATGTGCCTATGGAGTTCAAACAACAACTTTCTGGAATCAGTTTTTTCTTTGACCGTGAGACCTCGAGGCAGAACTCAGGCAAGCACCTTGACCAGCTGAGCCATCTTGGCAGTCCCTGACTAGCGTTTGAAAAACATTTTCAGTACAGCGCACTCTGAGTAGCTTTTTGTGAAGCGCCCAACTCTTTATCACGTTAATTATTACCCAGACAGAATCCTTAGTGACATTAGCCACTTATTGACCACCTACTGTATGCCAGGCGCTTTCCTCATCAGCCATCTCCTAAATCAGATTGGTTCTGAGATGACCCACTTTTCACAGATGGGGAAACCGAGGCTCACGGAGGTTCTTACTGCGTGCCGAGACACCGAGATCTCTCACCAACCTCGTAATGAAAACTTAGGTGCCTGCGTCCTGAGCAGGACTGAGGCCAAGAGTACAGACCTAGCCGTCCCACCCGAGTACTGAGAGGCCTCGAACCCGGGATCAGTGGACCCGCCTGCATACTCGGGCCTGACCCGCTGTTCCGTGCCTACCTGATTCGCGGCCGGGCCGGGCGACCGCGCAGGCCCCTCGGTTCTCCCTGGCCCGGGTCCCGGCCCGGCCCGGCCAGTCAGCAGCTGCTTGCTCCGCTCCGGCCGGCACCTGCGTCCGGGCACCGCCCGCCGAGCGGACAGCACGGCGAACCAATAGAGACCGCCTCTCAGCCACATCTGCCTATCAGAGCTTACGTCCCGCCCAGGAGGTGGGGCCTGTAGCTACGGGGACGTCCTGAGCGCTCCAGGCCCAGCGGCGCCGCAGCTTCTGGCTCCGCCCCTGCCGCGTCATGGCACCGCCCCCAGAATGGGTCCCGCCTCATCCCGGCTCCTCCCCATCACAAGCTAGGGCTGTAGATTTGCTGCCTGCGCCTGCTGCAGAACAAAGGCGCGCTTAAGTAAACAACGCCACGGCAGACCTGAACTTGACTGTTGCCAAGTGACTGCTTCGCGCTTTTTTTTTCCGTCTTTTTGAAGACTTGTAAGAACCAGGCTAGTCTCGAACGCATTTTGTAGCGGAGGATGACCTTGAACCTCTCTGATCCTCTGTCCTCCACCTTTACAGAGCTCTGGAGTGCTAGAATTGAATCAAGGGTTTCATGTTTACCGGACATTCATCCTTATCACACCAATCCTAGGGTAAGGGGAGACGGTATGGTCACAGAACCAGCCCAGAAGGATTAGGGTGTTGTGGAGGAGACTAAAACCCACATCTTTAGTCCCTAATTCATGAAAGAGATACATTAAAAAAAAAAAAAAAATGGAGCAAGAAGCCAGGCAGCCTTGGCACACGCCTTTAAATCCCAGCACTCAGGAGGCAAAGATCTGTGAGTTCAAGGCCAGCCTGGTCTACAAAGGGAGTCCCAGGACAGCCAAGGTGCTCACAAAGAGAAGAAGCCTTATTTCAAAAAACAAAACAAAAAAAAAAGGAAGAAAGAAAGAGAAAAAAATGAAACAAGAGATGGTAGAAATAGCTGTGGAGATGGCTCGATGTGCAAGAGCTCTTGCCTAGCAATCATGAGGATCTGTTAGTTGAGTTCAAGTTCCCAGTATCCACATAAAAAAGTTGAATGAGCAGTGGTGACTCACACCTTTAATCCCAGTTTGCGGGAGGCAGAGGCAGGCAGATCTCTGTAAATTCAAGGCCAGTCTAGCCTAAGAGAGCTGGTTCCATTCCTGGACAGGCACCAAAGCCACACAGGGAAACTGTGTCTCAACAAAACAAAACAAACAAACAAACAGGGAGGGAGGGAGGGAGGGAGGGAGGGAGGAAGGAAGGAAGGAAGGAAGGAAGGAAGGAAGGAAGGAAGGAAGGAAAGCTGAACAAGGCCTAGAACTCCTGTAACCCCAGTGATGTGAATGGTGTAGACATGAGAGTGACTGGGGCTTTACTGACTGTCATTTTAGTACCAGTTCTACTAAGAGACCCTGCCTTAAGAGAATAAGGTGAAAGAGAGATACCCATGCATACAAACTTTTTGTTGTTGCTGTTTTTCGAGACAGGGTTTCTGTTGCTTTGGAGCCTATCTTGGAACTAGCTCTTGTAGACCAGGCTGACCTCCAACTCACAGAGACCTGCCAGTGCTGGGATTAAAAGTGTGAGCCGCCTCCCAGCAACACACTTGTTTGTTCTGCTCGAACACACAGGGACACACCCAGACACACACACAAATAAAACTAAGACACTTAGTAGAACTTGCCTAGGATACACAAAGTCCTAAATTTGAACCAGGTGGTGGTGGTGGCACACACCTTTAATCCCAGTACTTGGGAGGCAGGAACAGGCAGACCTCTCTGAGTTTGAGGCCAGCCTGGTCTACAGAGTAAGTTTTCCCCAGCACCACGTAATCTGAATTATGACAGTACATGCCTATAATACCAGCACTCAGGAGGTTCAAGGTCACCTGTCAACTACGTAGGAAATTTGAGGTCAACCTGAACTACAAGAGAAACAACAATTTTGATCAAGAGATCAAAATTCAGAAGGTAGCATTATTATGGTCCAGGTACTGCTCAAGATCCTGGGGACCCATTAACTAATATGAATATTATAAGACAAGCATTAGCAATCCTTTGAATCATTTGTTGTTTGTGAGAAACGGGGTCTTGCTATGTAGTCCAGGTGCTGCTGCCTTGCCCTGGCAAGTGTAAGATCACAGGCAGGTGCCACCCCCCCACACACACACTTTATCAGTATTTATTACTATTACAGGATCTTGGATGGGCCTCTATTTTGATACAGTCTCTCAAGAAGCCCAAGCTGGTTTTGAACTGGCTATGCAGTCAAGGACCTTGAACTCCTGTTTCCCCGTGTGAGCATGGCTGGCAGGAGTCACCAGGCCTGGCTTTAGTAACTTTCCTTGAGTATGAATGTTGTCAGAAACAATGTGGAGGCACTTTTGTTCAGTTTCAACAGCAATGGTAAAAAGGAGTTTAAAAGGCCGGAGTGTGTGGTGGAGTAGCCTTTAATGCCAGCCTTCCGAGACAGAAGGCAAATCTCTGTGAGCTGCAGGTCAGCCTACTCGACACAGGTACAGAGAAACTGTGTCTTCAAAAACAAATTCAACCCGGTCTGCGGTGGCACACACCTGTAATCCCAGCACGTGGGAGGCAGAGGCAGGTAGCTCTCTGTGAGTTCGAGGCCAGCCTGGTCTAAAAGAGCTAGTTTCAGGACAGGCTTCAAAGCTACAGAGAAACCCTGTCTTGAAAAATAAAAAAAGAAAAAAGAAAAAGAAAAACAAATCCAGAGATTGTAAAAGAGGGGTATTTCACTCACCTCATAACAACCATAATGACAGTAATTGCGGAGGACACTGGAACTTCACAAAAGTGTTTATGCAAGGACATCTGCTGAACGCTTGCTCACTCTTTGACACCACTCTGGTCATTGTTCACCATCTCCAAGGATAACTGACTCAAGGTAACTTATGTAATCCTTCCAGTTCTGCCTTACAACGTTCCCCTTGGCTCTACCTCTCTGAATATACACCTGGTCTACCATGATACACACATTGCCCTCATGGGGCTGTACATTAGCTTCTTTAATCCTGTTTTGTTGTTTCGTTTGCTTTTTCTGAGACAGACTCTCACGTTTCCCAGGCTGAGATGACAGGCCTGCATCACATCACCAGTTCTGGTGCTGGAGGTGGAGCCCCAGGCTTTCTGCATGCTTGGTGAGCACTCTAACCCACTGAGCTACAGCCCCAGCCCTGCTTTGGTTTCTTGAGACTAGCTCTTGCTATGTAATCTAGGCTGCTCTTGAGTCATGGTAATGCTCTTGCCTCAGCCTCCCACACGCTAGGAATGCAGTTAGGTGCTATCAGGCTCAGCCATTTCCTAAATATTAGCATACTTTTCCATAGAATCAGCGAACAACCTTCAAGATCAGAAAATTGACATTAATCTTGTATTACTATATAATTCCCAAAACCCTTTCAAAGCTTGGATGATATCTTTTAAAGGTAGGGCTAGGTGATAAAGTTCAAGGTGTAGAATCCCCTAGTGAGGGGAGAAGGGCATGGTATCCAATGTCAGTATCCCATCACTTGGAAAGTTAAGGTGGAGAATCAGGAGTTCAAAGTCATCCTCACGTATATATCAGGTTCAACCTAGACTACAGACCCTGTCTTTCAAATATTTTTTTTTTGTATTTTGGCCAATTTTGAAGTCTAATTTCTCTTCACCATGAGTATAGCCCCTTCCGGTTACAGAGAAAAGCTAGATCAGATGTGAGCTTAGCTGTGATGTGGCTTCAGGGATGCGGAAGATCTGAGCCAAAGGTCAGATGCATTGTTTCATTGTCTCTGATTATTTTTATTTGAGTGTTTTGCCTGTGTATATGCATGTACACCATGTGCGTGCAGTGATGTAGAATCCAGAAGGCATTAGATTCCCTGAAGCTAGAGTTACAAATGGTTGTGAGAGCTACCCTTTGGGTTCTGGGAATCTAACCTGAGTCCTTGACAAGAGCAGAAAGTGCTCTTAACTCCAGCCCCACAAAGACATTTTATTTTAATTCAGGGCTGGAAGAAAACATGGTCTTAGAGACTCACATCCTTTCTGTACAAAAAAATTACACTTATTTATCAATTGTGTGTGTGCGCACACTCTCCTACACACATGTCTGCCATGGTGCCCATTGGAGGTTAGAAGACAACTTGTGGGTCCCTGCGATTAAGCTCAAGTCGTCAGGCCTGGCAGCAGGCGGCTTTATGCGTTGAGCGGCCTTTACGGCCCAACCGCATCCGTGTTTTATTTTTCATTTTATTTTATTTTTATTCCACACTGCCCTTCAACTTGCTATCTAATTGTGGATGGCCTTGCATTCCTGCCCCTCCTGTTGCCACCTAAAGAGGAGGCGACAGGCCTGCATCACAGCTTGTGGTTGTTGGTGCTGAGGAAACCAAACCCAGGTGTGTGTGCTAAGTAAGCCCTCAGCAACTTAACTACATTCCCATTTTGTTTCACTATCATCGTCATCATCACTGTTATCATTGATGTGTGGACATTTTCACCCTCTAGGAGGCCCTATCTTCCTGCTTTTTGAAAGTGCAAAGAGGCTTGGGGTTTTTGTTCATTTGTGAAGAGATAAAAGATCGCCACCTATTTCCATTTCCAGGCTGGTGGGGTTCTTTGTCTCTGGGTCCATTCCTTTGATAAGTGGACAGCTTTTTATATCTTTTGATTTTTTTATTTTTTATATGGAAGTTTTATTGAAATGAAGGGAGTGGGGGAGGGAAGAGAGAAAGAAAAATACAAACAGAAAGAGGAAGAAAGGCAAGGACCAGCCTAATTCTCCAAAAAAGCAGCAGGAAAGAGACTATATCTTTTTTTTTTTTAAATATTTATTTATTTATTTATTTATTTATTTATTTATTTATTTATTTATTATGGATACAATATTCTGTCTGTGTGTATGCCTGCTAGAAGAGGACAGCAGACCTCATTACAGATGGTTGTCAGCCACCATGTGGTTGCTGGGAATTGAACTCGGGTCCTTTGGAAGAACACGCAATGCTCTTAACCGCTGAGCCATCTCTCCAGCCCCTACTATATCTTTTTATATACGTATATAGTGCCAGCCTTGTATATCTTTTTTGAATGCTTAGCTTCAAGCTCCTGTTCCCTTATGTTCACTAAACATACTCATTTTGGGGCCATGCATGATGGTGTGTGTTCTTAATCCCACCATTGGGGAGACAGAGGCAGACTGCGGCCAGCTAAGGCCAGCTCAGTCTGCAGGGAGCTCCAGGTCAGCTAGGACTAAGAGAGAGAGAGAGAGAGAGAGAGAGAGAGAGAGAGAGAGAGAGAGAGATACATACAAAAAAAACATACTAATTTTGCAAACAGAGAAAATGAGGGAATGAGGGTGTAGCTCAGGTGATAAGAGTGCTGGCCTAGCACACACCAAGCCTTGGGGGTCCACCTTTAGAACTATTTGAACTGGGCCTTACGGTGTACACAGGTATTCCTAACATTCGGGAGGTAGGTGCAGGAAGATAAAAACTTCAAGGTCGTCCTTGACTACTCAATAAAGGTCAGTCTGAGCTATATGAGACCCTGTCTCAAACAAAGGAAAAATAAGAAAAGAAAAAGGTGATGACCCTGTGTCCATCCCTAGCATCACATAACCTGGATGTGTCATCCAGGCACTCCAGAAGCAGAGGGAGGAGGATTGTGAGTTCAAGGCCATCCTGGCTTAGTGAGCTGAAGGAAAAGGCACAGTGCCTCTCTATAAACCATTTGCCCTCTCTTATCTAGTATTGTGAATTCACAGTCCTGCTATGACAGCTCTTAGAAGATAGTTTTCTCATTCCATCTTGCCTACTTACTGGTCCAGCAAGATATTTCAGGATGATTTGTACATCCTGCCTCTGGCAAATACTATTTAGAAATCAAACTGGAGGTGGGGGACTGGAGAGATGGCCCAGCAGGTAAGAGCACTGGCTGCTCTTCCAGAGGACTCAAGCTGGATTCCCAGCACCCACACAGCAGCTCATCACACTCTAAACATAATTCTAGTCTGTTGGCACCAGGCATGCATGTGGAGCAGCCATGTAAATACATATAATAGTGTCTGTCTGTAACCTCAGCACTGCAGTGGGGCAGAGACGAAAGGATCTCTCACACTTGCTGGCTGCCAGCCCTTTTCAGGTTCAGTGAGAGACCCTGCCTCCAGGATAGGAAGAGTGACAGAGCAGGATACCCCCACGTGGTTCTCTGGTGTCCTTGTCCTCAAATGAGGACTGGAGAGCACATCAGCGCACAAATACACACACACACACACACACACACACACACACACGTTTCTCGCTTCAGCAGTACTTGCACTAAAATTAGAATGAGACAGAGAGCCGGGCGGTGGTGGGGCACGCCTTTAATCCCAGCACTCAGGAGGCAGAGGCAGGTGGATCTCTGTGAGTTCGAGACCAGCCTGGTCTACAGAGCTAGTTCCAGGACAGGCTCCAAAGCCACAGAGAAACCCTGTCTCGAAAAACCAAAAAAAAGCCGGGCGGTGGTGGCGCACGCCTTTAATCCCAGCACTCAGGAGGCAGAGGCAGGTGGATCTCTGTGAGTTCGAGACCAGCCTGGTCTACAGAGCTAGTTCCAGGACAGGCTCCAAAGCCACAGAGAAACCCTGTCTCGAAAATTAAAAAAAAAAAAAAAAAAAAAAAAAAAAAACAAAAAAAAAAAAAAAAAGAAAGGGGGAGCAAAGGAGACCAAAGGGGCAAGAAGAGGGGAGCCAAAAGAGAAGGACAACAGAAGAGGGGACCAAGGGAGTTCATGGCTGAAATGGCAGGGCTGTAGGAAATGGAAAGCAGTGGGAGGGAAGCCCATGAGCTGAAGTAGTTCATGGTAGGAGGCAGGGTGAGAGAAACTGAGAAGAGCCAGTTTGCCAGCGTGGACACCATAACAGGTATCCGTGATGTTGAGAGAGCCTGGGGGCCGGCGTGGACTTGGGGATGCTCATAGGCACCACAGTTAGCCATTTGGCCGGAGTTTCTTTGGAATCTGACAAAAATGTGAAACCAGGCCAGTGGAATAGACCTGTAATCCAAGCACTCTTGAAGGAGAGACAAGAGGACCTCTATCTGCTCTAGTCTGAGTTACAGTGTGAGCTCCCCCTCCCCTGCCTCCTACTTTCCCTGGAAAACGAAGGGCTGGTAAGATGGGTCAGTGGGGACAGCATTTGGTGACTAAGCCTAATGACTTGAGATCATCCCCAGCATCCTCAGCAGATAGAGAAAAATGACTCTCGAAAGTTGTCTCCTGGCCTGCACATGAGCACCATGTCATCACAGGTCCATATCCACACATACACATCGTATATACACAAATAACAATAATGCGATGGGTTTCTTTCAGTACTTTCTCTGCCAGTACCAAGGGCTAGATTGCCAGACATTTTTTTTTTTTTTTTTTGGCTTTTCGAGACAGGGTTTCTCTGTGGTTTTGGAGCCTGTCCTGGCACTTGCTCTGTA
>NW_004949222.1:106778-108088 GCF_000317375.1 Microtus ochrogaster | reverse complement strand
ACCAGGCTGGTCTCGAACTCACAGAGATCCGCCTGCCTCTGCCTCCCGAGTGCTGGGATTAAAGGCGTGCGCCACCACCGCCCGGCTGTGGCTGACTTTATGTTGAGGTCTTTGATCCATTTGGACTTGAGTTTTGTGCATGGTGATAGATATGGGTCTATTTTCATTCTTCTATGTGTTGAAATCCAGTTATGCCAGCACCACCTGTTAAATATGCTTTCTTTTTTCCATTTGATGTTTTTTGCTTCTTTATCAAATATCAGGTGTTCAAAGGTGTGTGGATTAATATCTGGGTCTTCTATTCGGTTCCTTTGGTCGTCCTGTCAGTTCTTATGCCAATACCAGGCTGCTTTCAGTACTGTAGCTCTGTAGTAAAGTTTGAAGTCAGGGATTGTGATGCCTCCAGAAGTTCTTTTATTGCCCAGGATTGTTTTGGCTATCCCGGGTTTTTTGCTTTTCCAAATGAAGTTGAGTACCATTCTTTTGAGGTGGTTGAAAAATTTTGCTGGGATTTTGATGGGCAATGTGTTGGTTTTTAAAACAATTTATTTATTGATTCTTTTGGAATTTCACATCACACACTCCAATCCCACCCATTTCCTAGTCCTCCCTATCTGCCCTTCACCCTTCCAGCATCCACCCCAAAAGAAAATTTAAAAAAATAAAACCATAACAAAACAAAAACACAAATCAAAGTTCTCTTTGCTCCTCTTTCCCACTTCTCCAACACCTCTTCATTCATCTTAGTGGCACTAGGAGCCGTGGTGTGTCACACAGTATTCCCTTTAGCCCAATCAGCTCTACTTGCAAATGCTCATTGCAATGAGTCATTGGTCTGGTTCAGGCCTCTGGTTTCTGGTACACCACCATCACTGGACCCTCACCAAAACTCTTCTTGGATATCCCAAGGCCACCAGAAGTCATGGAGATCCCGTGGTTATTTTTCCACAGGATCAGTTTCTTCATGTGCTCTAGCAGGTCATAGATGGGGTCGGGTCCCTGTTAGGGTGGGCCTCAATAGTAGGTGAACTCGTCAGTCTGGGCCACTGAGACTGCTCCCCTTCAGGTGAGGGGCAGAGCCAGTTCTCCAGGGTCAGTTCTGCCCATCTCTCCTGAGTGCAGAGGTTGTGGCTGGAGGTGGGCAGCTCTTCTGCGAGGATCAGCTCTTTTGCTGCAGTGCCCATCGAGGGGCAGGGCCAGCTTTCCCAGGATCACCGAAGGGCAGGACCAGCTTTCCCAGGACCACCGAAGGGCAGGGCCAGCTTTCCCAGGACCACCGAGGGGCACGGCCAGCTTTCCCAGGATCATCG
>NW_004949222.1:105031-106678 GCF_000317375.1 Microtus ochrogaster | reverse complement strand
GAAGGGCAGGGCCAGCTTTCCCAGGACCACCGAGGGGCACGGCCAGCTTTCCCAGGATCATCGAAGGGCAGGACCAGCTTTCCCAGGACCACCGAGGGGCAGGGCCAGCTTTCCCAGGACCACCGAGGGGCAGGGCCAGCTTTCCCAGGACCACCGAGGGGCAGGGCCAGCTCAGTATGGTCCTCTGACTTTATCATGCATGGTTCCTATGGCCCCCATGTTGTGGAATATTAGTTGAAAATGTGTTACATTCATTTATGCTGTGGGAAATCTGTTTAATGATGCAGAGAGGTGTGGCATTCTTTTAAATTGTGTTCGTTGAACTCTGTAAAGCTGTGTTACTCTGCCTGCCTAAAACCCCTGATTGATCTAATAAAGAGCTGACGGCCAATAGCTAGGCAGGAGAGAGAAATGGGTGGCTGCCAGGCAGAGAGAATAAACAGGAGACAGAGAAAGAAGATAGGATAGAGAAAAGAAGAGGAGAGGATACCAGGGGCCAGCCACACAGTCACATGGCCACCCGGCCACACGGTCACCCGGCCACCCGGCCACCCGGCCACCCGGCCACACGGCCACCCGGCCACCCGGCCACACGGCCACACAGCCATCCACAGAGCAAGAAGGAAGACATAGAATAAAGAAAGGGAAAAACCTACAGGAAAAATGTGGAAGAAGAGAAACAGGATAATTAAATTAGAAAATCTGGCTAGGGCTAGGTAGTGATGGCGCACGCCTTTAATCCCAGCACTCAGGTGGGAGAGGCGGGAGGGATCTCTGTGAGTTCAAGGCCAGTCTGATCTACAGAGTGAGTTCCAGGATAGGCTCCAAAGCTACACAGAGAAACCCTGTCTCAAACAACAGCAAAAAGCAGGCTAGAAAGTAGTCAAGATAAAGTCAGGCATTCATAAGTAAGAATAAGTCTCCAATTATTTATTCAGGAGCTGAGTGGTAGGACCCCAAAGAGTAAAAACAAACAAAACAACAAAAAACTATACCTCTGTGGAAAGACGGGCCACAGACATGAGCCCAGACAGGAGCTGCAGCAGGACCAGCGACCCAGACATAGCCCTCTGCAGCAGCTCAGAACCAGATGGCACCGTGGCTCCAGGTGGAAGCACAGGCCACGCAAATCAGCATGGCTCTGGTGGCAGCACAGGCCTCGGACTTCAGTAGGATTACAGACCCAGATATGGTCCTCAGCAGCAGCCGGGCCTGGATGTCACCACTGCTCCTGGTGCAGGTGCAGGCCACTCAGATCAGCATGGCCCCACAAGCAGCACAGCCCTTGGATACCAACATGGCCCAAGGTGGCAGCCTAGATCTCGAGTACTCACATGGCCTTCGACAGTAATAGGAGCCACCAATATCAACTCAGACCCCGGCTGCCACAGAGCCATGGCCCACCTGGATGTCACCACGGCACCAGGTGGAGAACAGGCCACTCAGATAGTGGCATGGCCCTTGGACACCTACTTGGCCACAGGTGGCAGCCCAGATACTATATTGTCTACTTCTCCAGTGTGAGAAAGGCGGAGATTGTGGAACTACTCCAGTTGCAGAGGCATCCAGTCTCAAGGACCACGCAACTACCAGCCCCACAGGTGTGGCCAGCTGTTGTCACTATTTCTTTTCTTTTTTTTTTTTTTT
>NW_004949222.1:102928-104390 GCF_000317375.1 Microtus ochrogaster | reverse complement strand
ACCAAAAAAAAAAAAAAAAAAAAAAAAAAAAAGCCCCCCCCCCCCCTTAAAATTCCCCTTTTTTTTTTTATTTTTTTTTTTTTTTTTTTTTTTTTGGCTACACTGATCCATTTCTAGTTTAACCTCAAATGCCATTTGGTTTGTAGCAATCGGAACAGTAAGCTGTTAAGAGCACAGAGACCCATAGTGCTATCCACAATTCCTGGACTTCGGTGGCAGGCAGTGTGAGCTAAGAACCCTCAGCAAAGGGAAGGTGCCAGGCCCGACAGCATGGGGCACCCTGCCACGTAACACACAAACACACACAGAGTAGTAGTAGTAGTTTTAATGACAGTGGTGCCCACAGGCTCATACTTCCACCTCAGTTGGTGGAACTGTTTGGGGAGGATCAAAAGGCGTGGCCTTATTAAGGAGGTATATCACTAGGTTCAGGCTTTGAGGCGCAAAGCCTACAGCAACACTCCAGTGTGCTCTTTGCTTCCTGTCTGTGGATCAGGATGTGGCTCTCAGCTGCTGCTCCAGTGCCATACCTGCCTGTCTATTGCCATGTTCCTAGCTGTGATGGACTCCTAGCATTCTAGAATTGTAAATCCACAAGAAACTCTTCCTTCTATAAGTTGTTTTGGCGATGGTATTTTATCACAGCAAAAGAAAAGTAATTAATTCTTCTGACTACCCAAATTCCATTGCTGGAATCCATGTGCAGTGGTTTAAATGATTTCCCCCACAGGCTCTGATATTTGGTCCTGGGTTTCCAGATGACATTATCTGGGGTAGGTTTATTTGGTGCAGCATCACTGGGGGCAGGCTCACACCACTTGCCTCTTTTGATGGCTTCTTGCTTTTACTACCATGCATGCTTCTGGCTGCCACACTTCCCTGCCACGATGGACCCTTGTCCCTCTGGAACTATGAGCCCAAATAAGTCCTTTCTCTAATAAGTTGCCATGGTCATGGTGCTTTGTTATGACAGAAACTATGCCCTGTGAAGGTGAAAAAGGAGAACTGACTCCAAAAAGTTGTGGTCTGACTCCACATCTGCACTGTGGCGTGCTTGTGCATGCACACTCAGTAATTATCGCAGCAATATTGACACCTTACAGCTGGGTCTCAATAAGCATTTTCTCAGTTGAAGTTTCTGCCTTTCAGTTGGCTCTAGCTTGTGTCAAGTTGAGATCAAACTAGCCAGCATCAAGTTATCCCAGAATCTCTATTCTCTGCCTGCAGGAACCTGGCTCCCTGTCTCAGAACGGCCTCGGCCTCTCTCAATGCACATACAATCAAACTCCTGGCCACACTGGCCATCTAAGATCATTTTATTTTGCTGTACTTATGACTTATGAGCAGGATATTGTCAAGAGTGGTGTTAGTGCCGGGCGGTGGTGGCACACGCCTTTAATCCCAGCACTTGGGAGGCAGAGGCAGGCGGATCTCTGTGAGTTTGAGACCAGCCTGGTCTACA
>NW_004949222.1:84673-102473 GCF_000317375.1 Microtus ochrogaster | reverse complement strand
TTCTCTGTGGCTTTGGAGCCTGTCTTGGAACTAGCCCTGTAGACCAGGCTGGTCTTGAACTCACAGAGATCTGCCTGCCTCTGCCTCCCGATGCTGGGATTAAAGGCATGCGCCACCATCGCCCAGCTGGATCAGAGTTTTGAGGACACCCACTGAGGTTTCCAGGGTCTACTGTCCAGGACAAAGAATTGCGCCTTGAAATATGGTGAAAAATAGGGAAAATCTGGGATTGTAAAGATGGCTTTGTGGTTAAGAGCACTTGCTGTGTAAGCATGAAGACCAAAATTTGCATCCCATCATCCATGTAACAAACCAGGTCTCATCTTGCACATGCCTATATATACAGCACTAAAAGCTGTAGGGGAAGGGAGATTGCTTGGGCTTGCTGGCTGCCAGCCTAGTTAAAAAAAAAAAAAAAGCCAGTTCCACATTCAGAGAGAGAGATCCTGCCTCAAATAAAGCAAGCAGGGGCTGGAGAGATGGCTCAGAGGTTAAGAGCACTGACTGCTCTTCCAGAGGTCCTGAGTTCAATTCCCAGCAACCACATGATGACTCACAACCATCTGTAATGAGATCTGGCTCCCTCTTCTGGTGTGTAGGAAGCAGAATGTTGTACACATAATAAAAAAAAAATAAAGCAAGCAGTGAATGACTGATGACACCTGTTGCTTGCCTGACGTACCGCCACAGGCATGTGCATCTGCACACACATACAGACATATACCATACACACACTACAAACTCAACATATACATATAGAAAGAGATAAAGAAAAAGAGAAAGGAAGTTTATGAAGAAGCAGAAAGTAGGTTGGAGATGGGTCAGTGTTAAGAACAATGGCTGCTCTACCAGAGGACCCAGGTTCAATTCCCAGCCATTGTTGGTAGCTTACAATCATCTGTAATTCCAGTTCTAGAGTAATCTGATGTCCTCTTCTGGCTTCTGTGCAACCTGCACACATGTGGTAAATAGACATACATGTGGCAAACACGCACACACATAATAAATTTTCTTTTTTTTTTTTTGGTTTTTCGAGACAGGGTTTTTCTGTGGCTTTGGAGCCTGTCCTGGAACTCCCTTGGTAGACCAGGCTGGCCTCGAACTCACAGAGATCCGCCTGCCTCTGCCTCCCGAGTGCTTGGGATTAAAGGCGTGCGCCACCACCGCCTGGCCACATAATAGATTTTCAACAAACAAAGAGAAAACACTCGTGAGAATGAGTAGGCTAGTAAGCTGAGGGGAAACATCTGCTCGGAGTGCTATGCCACAGGCTCAGGATTCTGTGTACTGCACCTGCTTCCCCACAATTTTATATCTTGGGCTTTATATTTTTATTTCTATGTAGTCCTAGCTGTCCTAGAACTTGCTACGTAGACCAGGCTGACCTCATATTCACAGAGATCCTCTTGCTTCTGTCTCCCAAGTCTGTGGGCTTTCTTGACGTGTTCCGTTTGTTGTATGTGGGCAAGGCTTTTGTCTCTCATGTGTTGATCTTGGTGCTACTCTGTCCTGTACTGTAGCATGCGGCGTCGTAGACAGGGCTATCGGTGACAGTTCTCCCCTAGCAGCCTACATAACTTCTGGCACTATGAAAGCCACGCAGGAAGCTTCCAGTCCAGTTCTACCTTGATTCCTCTACTTCCTGCAACCAACAATAGTGTGTTAATGTCCATGTGTGTACACTGCATGTTGGTACATTTGTGTGTGAGTACTGCATACGGTACGGGTGCATGCATGCACATTTGTGTATATGTACACTGCACATGGGTGATTTGTGTGCAGATAGAGAAATCCTCCTAAGGACTGAGATCGAAGGCCTTTTTGAGGCAGCCCTCACTTTCCACATAGTTTGAGACAGGGTGTCTTTGTTTTACCCCTGAAGAAGCTGGCCCATGAACTTTTGTCTCTGCCTCTCATTTCCCTGAAGGGTTGCATTGGTGACTCCAGCTTTAAGTGGGTTCTGGGATCTACTGAGTGCTGAGATCTATACTCTGTGGCACCTTCACCCAGAGCCATCTACCCAGCCCATAGACTAATTTTGATTATTTTGGTAAAAATATAGCTATGTGTTGTTGTGGAGATCAGAGGACTTTGTAAGTTGGTTCTTTCACTGACTGGGCTCCAGGGATCACTCTTTTTTTTTTTTTTTTTTTTTTTTTTTTTTTTGGTTTTTCGAGACAGGGTTTCTCTGTGGTTTTTTTGGAGCCCGTCCTGGAACTAGCTCTGTAGATCAGGCTGGTCTCGAACTCACAGAGATCCGCCTGCCTCTGCCTCCCGAGTGCTGGGATTAAAGGCGTGCGCCACCGCCGCCCGGCTCCAGGGATCACTCTTATGCTCTCCCAGTGCCTTTGGCTTTACCTTGGCCCCCACCCATCACACCTAACCTGTCCTGCCACAGTGAAAAATAAGGTAAGTCAGCTAGCCCTATTGCCAGCCACCGTGAGCAGGGCCTTACTTAGACCTGGGCCACCTCCTGTTTGTTTCTGCTAGAACCTCCACCTCACACCAGCGGCTTTGGCACAGGTTGTCTTCTGGCTTTTGACCCCAACTTCCTTGAGCTCTTTGAATTTTCCTTTTTTTCTTTCTTGGACAGGATCTCCTGTAGCTGAGGCTGACCTTGGACAGGAGCCACTGTGACCAGCTTAGATGAGAGAGATGTATCTGTGACCCCCCACCCCCAGCAAGGAGGCTACATTCATCTAGAATCAAGAGGGAAGGTGCCCCCAGGTTCTCTTCATCCAGAGACTAGGGCTTCTAGAACAGCTGGCTGCACTCGGATTGTAAGGTTTCCTCCAGGGGTGGAGGTCTCATCTTGTTACTATGTAGGCTTGGGGCACAGGGACAACGGAAATGGGTCCTGGGAAGAAGCAATGAAAATCAAGAGCCTCTCATTTTGCAAGTCATTAGCGTCTTCCTCCGCCCCATCAAGTGTCAGTTCTGAGTAAAGAGAGCCACGTGGGGAGGGAACCTGATATTATCCACAGTTACCAGGCAAACCTTTGAGAGGACTCCAGATGAGAGGCCATTGTTGGCAGTAGGAGGAAATGGCAAGCCACGGCATGCTCACGCCTCCCATCCACACCAGGGGGCGCCTTCACACCTGACAATCCTACATAAAGCTATTTGGGGGAGACAGGTATTTCTCCCTCAACAGTTCTAAACTAAGGCTGCCACTTTAGGTCGCCAGTGTTTCCTTCCTCCATACTATAGGAGCCATTTGCATAGGACTCACCTTCCCCTCCTTGGGGCCCAGGATCCTCCTCTTATAGCCTAGGACGCAAGTGCAGCAGGCCTACCCACTGCCTTCAGCGGGGACTCAACTAACCAACCTACCATTGGGGACCAGGAAAGGGGCCCCAGCTCAGGTGTCACACCTGGTGAAGAGAAAGAAGACAGAGGCTGAGTGGCAGGTTTCTGTACAGAAGTTGGCTTATACATTTTAGTAACGGGCAACAGTGCAGGGGCTGCAGGGAGAATAAGAGTTCAAGAGCTGGGGTTTGCGTAAATTTTACAAAGTGTATAAAGAATCTGTGTTTCTCTACAATAACAAAAACCAAAGGCTACAAGAGCAGTTGTATATACAAAACACGGAGATATTGCTTCACTTGCAGACAGGTTCCTGACCAGACAGGTAGACGAGACAGAGAAGGGGGAACGGGCAGGGGAGAGCGCTGCGTGCAGAGGAAGATGGAGAGGGTGGGGGTGGGGGTCTTCTCCCAGCATAAATCTACAGGCAGGAGCAGGAGTGTGCAGGCCTGGGAATGCTGGAGGCCGTGCTGGCGCTGGCTATGGTGGTGTAGGCAGGAGGTAGAGCCCAGAGTGTCCACCTGCCCAGCCCCTGATGCCTGGCTCTTCGGGTATCAGCTTAGAGAGGGTTTGGGGTGGGGATGCAGGGCCAGCTGGGTCAACTGGCCAGAGAGGGAAGGAGGTGATCCCTGGAGTCTGTCACAGAAAACAGGAGAAGCCGGATCTTTCCACTCATCTTCCTCACCTCTGGAAAGCCCTGTCCATCCTACCAACCTCCCCACCCTGTCAAGATGCCCACAATACCGAAGAGTAGTACATAAGCAAGGGACTTCTAGCTTCTCTCAAGCAGGCAGGACAGGAGAGGCCACTTGACTCCTGCTCCTTTTGGGCCAGTGGGCTGGCAGGAGGAGGGTGGGAGCAGCCTGTCCTAGAGGGACAAGGGAGGGGCCGGGAGGACACTGGAGGGGCTGGCCAAGGACCGAGGACGTGCACGCACGCTGGGTGGAGCGCAGGGTGGTCACAGGTTCTGGCAGCACTGTAGCTTACTGGGTTTCTGTCCATCGGTGGTGGGTGGCACACTGATGTCCACCACGTTGTTGCCAGGGGACTCATCATGGGCCGCACGGTCGGCAATTTGCTTCTGCGACACAATGCGGTAGATCTCTGCAACAGGAGGGCTTAGTGAGCACAGTGTGTCCCTCAACCTGACAGAATCACCTGGGAGAAGCGCCTCTGTACAAGCCTATATACTATATAGGGGCTCTTGATGACTTAATTGACAAAGGCAGGACCATCTAGGGGGATGCTTGACTGTGTTCAATGTGTTCATTGTGATAACGGGACCAGCTTTTTCAAGTACCTTGGAGTATTTTATCACAGCAACAGGAAACAAAGACAATTCCTACCATGCTGTATCACGGTAAAACAGTGTTGGGGGCTGGGCTCCTGGAGGTTCCCTGGCACAGCCAAGTGGGCAGGGGCAAGTCACAGAACTGGTCCTAGCTAGCCTAGGCTGCTTGTTCCTTCCTTCCCCTGAAGCCCCAAAAGGGTCTATCACAGGCACTCGGGTGAGGACCTCTGTGTCCATGTGCCAGCAAGGGCTAGATATGTCTGGACTCTGTGGGGCATGGAAGGTCTGAACTGGGTTTACAGTGCACCTGCACACTGGGTACTATCCTTATAGCCATGCAGACACTGGGCCCACCTGTGAGGATGTTCTTGAATGCTTCCTCTACATTGGTGGAATCCAAGGCTGAGGTCTCAATGAAAGACAAGTTGTTCTTTTCTGGAAAAGAGAAAATTGTCTCCTGGATCTGGCTCCCACAGCCTTCTCCCCACACCCCTTTCTAGGACTATACCTGCCCACCTGCCTAAACCATATAAGAAGAACTGCTGCTAGTGGGTGGGGCCAAGAGGTTAACTTAACTGCTCAGGGACAAAGGCTGAACAAAGGCACTATGACCGTGAACCTTGACCCTGGAGGAGGTGGGTACCCAACTTGTAGACAATTCTCTGAACCCATCAGTTTGGTTTCCAGAGCACAGTCCCACCGACTGGCATGTCCACCACAAGCTCACCTGCAAAGGCACGGGCCTCGTCAGTGGGCACAGCCCGAAGGTGGCGTAGATCACTCTTGTTGCCCACCAGCATGATGACGATGTTGCTGTCCGCATGATCCCGCAGCTCCTTCAGCCAGCGCTCCACATTCTCATACGTCAAGTGCTTGGCGATGTCATACACCAGCAGTGCACCCACTGCACCACGGTAGTACCTGCAGAGTAGGTGCAGCATGAACCTCGGCCTGCAGGGCAGCAGCCTCATGGGAACCCTGGGGGACAGTGGCCTCATATCTTTGAAGGAGGCCCTACACAAGTGGGAGAGGCTGAGAAGGTTTTGGGGCTCAAGGCTAGAAGACACTCCAAGGCCATCAACAAAAGGAGAGTATATAGCAGCTGTGTGGAAGTGCCAATGCCCCCTGTACGGACAGACCATTTGCATCCTGTGGAGATGAAGGACCAAAGGGAATGCAAAGCATAGCAAATGAGGGGACGGGACAGCCAGGGGCTAAAGATGCATAAGAGGTAGGCTAGGTGGTCGGCAATTGGAGGGCTAGGAGATGATAATGCCAGGATAGGAAAGCAGGTAGGCTGCCTGGGCAGGGTTGGACTAGAATGGAGGGCCTAAGCCAGACTCTCAGTCTACCCAGTAAAAACCTCAGTGCCAGGTTATGCCCCAGGCTGAGTGCTGGTCTGCCTGTGGGTCCCACAGCTCTCAGGGTACCCTTCTGTTTCTTGATCTAGGTCTCCACACTCCAGTCCAGCCTCTACACACCCTTACTAAGCTCCCATGTCATAGGCCAAACACCCCTGCTATCTCCATGTCTTAACTCTGGCTAAACTCACGCAGAGGTAATGGCACGGTAGCGCTCCTGGCCGGCAGTATCCCAGATCTGAGCCTTGATGGTCTTGCCGTCCACCTGAATGCTGCGAGTGGCAAACTCCACGCCGATGGTGCTCTTGCTCTCTAGGTTGAACTCGTTTCTGGTGAAGCGTGACAGCAGGTTGCTCTTGCCCACTCCTGAGTCCCCGATAAGCACCACTTGGGGGCAGGGCGAGAGGGAGGAGAGGTAAGGATCTGGAACACCCAATGTTTCCCACATCCACCCACAAAACCTATATGGTGGCTCCCTGGTTTCTGCCACCCCCAGACACCCTGGTAACACACAGGAAATGGAAGCTTCAGAAACAGTCAGCACAGGGCTGGAGAGATGGCTCAGCAGTTAAGAGCATTGCCTGCTCTTCCAAAGCTCCTGAGTTCAATTCCCAGCAACCACATGGTGGCTCACAACCATCTGTAATGAGGTCTGGTGCCCTCTTCTGGCCTGCAGACATACACACAGACAGAACATTGTATACATAATAAATAAATAAATAAATATTAAAAAAAAAAAAGAAACAGTCAGCACAGACACCTTTGCCTGTCTCTCGTCCTCAGAGAAAGGCTGTCCCAGTTAGGAGATAGGGACATCCCCAGGCCACGCTGCACAGAGGATGGCCTGAGATTCACCAACCCAGAGCCTGACGGCTGAGTAGTCAAGAATGGCCACAGAAAGCTCTAGCGCTGAGTGACCCTTGCCCTCTCCGGGTACGTGTGTGAACAGAAGGCAGTAGGCTATTTGCAAGGTGACAATGAGAGTACAGAGTCAGGACCCGGCCAGCGCAGTACCCAGGGGCACAGCGGAGCATGTGTCATCGGCACTGTGCCTTTGTTCTGGGCACGGGACGGCCAGCATTCGGCAGGGTTAATACCTATTACAGTCTGTCTATCTGGTGTTGAAGTGATAGAAAACAATACTCCTCCCCTTGTCCAAGCTTCTCCAGCTGCTTCAGATAAACAAACCCTTGTCCGCTGTTTCATGAGCAGCAGGAACATGTGTTCTGGCTGCAGACTACACAGGGCTGGCCACCATTCCTGCCTGAGGTGAGGATTACTGTACTCGGTACTCCTAGACGGTCCCATCACTGTCATGTCTTTAGTAGGTACAGATGTCAGTGTGTATGACTTCCTTCTTACTAAACGCTGGCCATGTAACATGACAGGGAGAAAAGGTCTCTATCTAGCCCTGTGTGTTACTCCTTTGAAGCGGGAGCCAATCACTACAATGCAAACCAGTGCTGCAGCTCAGGTGGCAGAGCGTCTGCCTACCATGGGTTTAATCTCCAGCACTGCATAAACTGGGCATGGTGGTACATGCCTGTTATCCCAGCACTCAGGAAGATCAGAGATCCAAGATCATGATAGCACATGCCTTTAATCCCAACACTCAAAACAAGCCAGCCTTGTCTACATATCAAGTGCCAGGACATTCAAAGCTGCACAGTGAAACCCTGTCTCAAAAAAGTTATGCCCTGCCCCCAACAACAAAAAAAAAACCTCAAGGTCAGCCTTGGTTACAAGACAAATTTGAAGCAACCCTGGCTACATAAGACGTTGTCTCAAAACAGAAATCTATTTCAGAATGGCACATTGTCTCAAAACAGAAATCTATTTCAGAATGGCTATCAGGACAATAGAGCTCAGAGAGATAAGGTGTTGCAGGTGAAAGCTCCCCATGACACAGGGCATGACAACAGACAAGGACTATGCAGTGGAACTGACCGGTGCCAGGCTGTAAAGTGAACACTAACCTGGCTGTCCTTAGACCCAGGATCCACCATGCATGTGCTCACAGTTCTGTACCTACATGTGCATGTGCTCACATGAATACAATGCAGATACCTTAGCCAGAAATCTTGTGGCCCCTGAAGGCAGAGATGTGGGACTCTGCAGCTGAGGGTGGGCCTACCAGGAGAGCCATGGGGGCAGCAGGTGTGGGTATTCACCCAGGATCAGGATCCCAGCCAAGGAGAGACAGGCATGGTTGTACCACAGACTGAGCCTGAGCTCAAGGCCACACTGAGTGTCTGAAAGGTAAGCACTGGGGAGAGTTCGCAGGAGGAACCAGGCCCCAACATGTAGCACCTTTCCCCTCCCTACAACCACACTGAGGGGCTCAGCCTACCTGCTCTGATCTCTCTCCTGAAAAGAATATTTTTGTGGGGGTGAGGGAAGATAAGAGGACAGCGGGACAGGTTCTCAGGCGTAGCCCTCCTTATCTGACCTTCCTGTCCCTGCCTAAGTGCTGGAATTACAGGAGTTTACCTTAGGGCCCTGGTCTCCCTTATTCCTGGGGTGCATTCATGGGGACAGTTTATGATCAGCTAATTAAGCTGCCTGTGTGTTTCTGTGCTCTCCCTGCCCCGCCTGGTGGTTAGCTGCAGGGCATTTACTCCATTGTTAATATGGTAATTTCCCACCTGCCTGGGCGGAGATCCTTGTGCAGCAGTTAGGTAGATACGGACTCCCCCAATTCTGAATAAACGGGCATTCGGCTGATCTCCTTTCGAATGACCCTGGTCTCTCTGTGTGTTCTTTTCAATCTCCAGGCCCTTGCTCGACTCGCATTCAGTACAGTGGCGCGCGAAATGTACCGAGGGTGTAACACAAAATCGGGTGTTACAGTTTACTAAGAGGCCAGGCTAAGAATACGCTCTCTTGATGCCTTACCACTCTAGGTATTGCCCTGATTTTCTTCTTTCTGTACACCTAACTCCTAGAAAGTTCTATCTATACTTCTGTCTCTGCCTCCACTTCTCCTGGACCCCGTAGGCCCCAAACTGAACAACATAGTTATCCAGGGTCTGGGGAGTAGAAGGGGCGTCCGTCCACCTTGGGATCAGGACCCCATGGTGTGGGCAGGGATGTACAGCCCTGAGGCTGAGTCACTGGCCCTGTGGAGCAGGGTGAGGAGCACACCATGGGAAGAGCCCTCCTCCTACACTGCTCTTCCTGTGCTTTGCTGACCCTACACTGCCTCCCCATCTTACAACTGCTGCAGGCTGTCCTTCTACCTGAAAACACGAGGGAGCACAGGACCGGATCCCCAGGTGACCCTCTCCAGGCTGAGGCTGGTGTGCCCTCCCCTTTATATCCCCAGACAGAACCCCAGCACTTCAAGTCAGCACAACAGAATACAGTGTCCTGGTCACCTCACCAGGTTACCATCCCCACCTTCCTAGCCTAGTCAATAATTCAATCAACTTGGAAGATACTCAGATCAACAACTTAAAATCATCTTCAGTCCTTTCTTCCTCTCATACTCTAGGTTAATATATATATATTTCATTTCTTTTGAGATAGGGTCTCAGGCTGAGGCTGGCTTCCAATTCACTATGTAGCTGAGAAATACTTAGATTGTCCTACGAATTCACACTGGTGTATGTGATGCTGGGGATGGAACCCATGGTCTCATGAATTGAACTACATCCTTAGTCCTGTGTGTGTACTTGTCTATATGAATTCAATTGCTGGACAAAGCGTGTGTGTGTGTGTGTGTGTGTGTCTGTGTGTGTGAGTGTATGGTGTGTTCGTAGATGTCTGCTCGTTACCACCTCCCAAGGCCAGCCCACCATCTCACAGGATCAGTCTTTTCTTGTACTCCTCACAGCCACAAGAAGTCACCTGTGAGCACTAGCACTGCACTGTCTGCCCAGGACACAGACAGAATGATGACTCCCAAGTCCCTAAGAATCAAAGCCCAGGTCCTCCCTGGGGCCCACGAGGCATGGCACTACATGCCTTGAAGCGTCTTTCCTTCCCTTCCTCAGTATCTGACATGCTGCAGCCGGCTTCATGGGCTCCTTGCTCTGCCCCAACACACCAGGCACAGTCCTGCCTCAGGACCTGTACACAGAATCATTCTTTCTCTGGCCCCCACCTCACCTCTTTGTGAGCCCCTTGGCTGCCCAGATCCTCCCCACACCTATTAGAATCCTACTTTCCCGACCCTCCCCATTCTCTGTTCTAGCTCTCCTTCACAGCTCGTGCCACCCGCATGTGTCGGGTTCGCGCGTGCCTTTTCCTGTGGCTAGTCTGCCTCATAAGCATGACTCCTGGACAGCCTTGTTCCTTGCTGTATCCTCGGGCCTGGCACAGTGCCTGGCACACGGTAAGTGCCAACAAATGTCTGTGGAATGAATCAACAAACCCCATCTACCTCATCTGACCCCAGACATGCCTGGATCACCCTGGGAAAATGCCCAGGTCAGCCCCCTCAGGGCACAGGTGAAGATGAGGCAAAAACAGGGAGCCCAACCCATTTCACCTTCTCGGTTGGGTGCTTTAGACACAAGAATCATAAGACTCAGGCAAGCACAGTGGTACATACCTATAATTCCAGGATTCAGGGGGCTGCAGAAGGAGAACCATGAATTTGAGGGCAGCCTGGGCTATAGTACAAATTCAAGGCTAGCTTGAGCTACATTTTGAGTTCCTGTTTCCAAGGACAAACAGTAGTGGCTATGCGGCTCAGTTGGTAGAGCGCCTGTCTGCGTATGCACAAAGCCCTGGGTTTGGTCCCCAGCACCGCAGTAAACTGGGTGTGGTGGGCATAAAGCCAAGCCTAGTGTCCTGCCCTGGAATTACTCTGGAGGCGGAGGCAGAAGTTGTTCAGGTCATCCCTGGCTACATAGTGAGTCTGGGGAAACCCTAGGCTTCATGAGACCCTTAAAAAAACAAAAGGAGGGGCTGGAGAGATGGCTCAGAGGTTAAGAGTATTGCCTGCTCTTCCAAGGGTCCTGAGTTCAATTCCCAGCAACCACATGGTGGCTCACAACCATCTGTAATGGGGTCTGGTGCCCTCTTCTGGCCTTGCAGGCATACAACAAATTATGTATTATGTATATTGTATACATAATAAATAAATTATTTAATTAAAAAAAAAAAGAGCCTGGTGTGGTGGCTCAGACCTTTAATCCTAGCACTCAGGAAGAGGACCCAGGCCAGCTACATAGTGAGATCTTACCTCAAAATAAAACAACAACAAAAATCCCCACAAAAACAAAACTACAAAATTAGCAAACAACTTCAACAAACAAGCAAAAAACAAAACCCCACAAACAGATTCACAAGAGGGAGAACAAAAAGAGGCTGTGGAGATAGCATATACTATTTCACACAGCCCATTTTACAAAAAAGGAAACTGAGGTTCAGAGGAGGAATGTTATAATCAGGATGTGGTGGCAAAGCAGGAGTCAAGGCCTTTGTTTATCTGCAGACTTGTCCCCACTTCCCAATTCCATTTACCAAGCAACCTCTGTCTAGAGCAACTTGTCTGGGAAGTTGTCTAAGCAGAATCTGAATTCAGACTTCTGGAACAAGGCCCTTCCCTTCCATCTCAATCTCACGTCTGGACTGCCATTTTCCCGTTATCGCTGGCATACAACTCAGGGGTCCTGGTTCTACTTCTGGAAGCCCAGTGCACCTTAGCCTACCACCTGGACACCCTTCAGGGAGAGAAAACAAACTCCTGCTCAGTTTTCAAGATCCAACAGTATGTGAGACTCCTCAGGAGTTCAGGCTTCTCCTCTCCAAGAAGAGTATCATACAGCCTGGTCCACAAGTCATGTGACGACAGGCTCAGCATCCTCCTGAGACCAGTATAAGCATGTTAAGTTCAGAGAAAGAGATGAAGTGAGACAAGAAAGGAGTCAAGGACCCCCCAATCCTGCTGGCTCCTGGGCCACATGGACCAAGCTGGACGGCAGGAATCACTCTCCACAGCATCTACCTCCTCACTTCCTTCCCACAGGACCGACATGGAAGGAAAACCCGCTCTGCTCGGGTCTCTCACACCCTCTCTGTCCTCTCAGCCTTGCCTCTGTTGCACAGCCTTCCAGACCCTTGGCCACAGCAGCTGCACTGTGACCAGGACTGGACCTTGGGTCAAGCTTGTGCCCAAATGCCTCATGAGCCTAGGTTTAAGCAAATTCTCAGAGCAACCCCAGGGAAAGACACAATGTCAATAATCCCACTGCAGTTGGGGATACTCAACCCAGAGACTAATTCCCAGTTCAAGGTTACCCACTGAGAAAGTTGAGGGTCACAGATCATGCCCAGGCATGGAACAGCAGGAAGGCTAGGCTGCTCAGGACATCCCTGGCACAGGGTGACTGATATACCAGAGTGGTGACTTGGCTGCCTCTGCGTGTATGATGGGTATGAAAATGGCTTTGTCAAGAAAACAAGTGATCGGTTGTCTTTGGAAAATAATAAGACCTTGAGGACACAGCCCCCAGCATTTCCAAAGAAGTCTGTGGCCTTGCTGGCCAGGAAATGGTCCCCCTGGATATGCCATTTGGCGTGCTGAGCAGGCAAGCCCAGTTGGCAAAAACAAAGGTCTGGCACCTCTCAGGAGCCCTGGATACTGCAGCCTATCCCATGACAGGGAAGCATCCCTGGAGCCTCCCATGTTCAGTGTAGGGAAGAAGGTGTCCTCTAGGAAGTGGACCCTTACCATCCCAGACTCCAGGGACTGGCACAGGGGTACATTCTTGCCTCAATCATTCTTCAGGGCTAGTGGGAGTCACTTGCATAGCAGGCCTGGTAGGCATGGTGCCTAGCCTGGTGTGCTTGGCAGAAGGAGGTAAGTTCTAGTGCTAGCCCTGTCTGTCCCTGGAATCGAGCCATTCTATGTCCTTGGGCAAGGGTGGGCACAACCCAAAGAGCAGGGTCCAGGACTTCTCACTTGACCTGTTTCCTTGAAAACTAACTGGCTAGGAATTCTGGGAAAGGAGTCGGAGGATGGAGCCTAGGTGATCCCAGTGTAGAACCCCTAACTTAACGTTCCTCTGAAGAGAAGTCGGGAGTATCCCTGGGGATTCACCAGCAAGCTGAGAAAATGGCCAGCGGCTGACAGGAGGACATGCTGGGTGAATAAACTTGAGGATCTATTATTAGGCACAAATAAATAACCTTGCTCCTGGGGCAGAAGAGACTATTTATGGAGGAAAACAAATGGCATGTGGCCACCACTCTGAGGACCTCTTGGCCTTCTCCATAAGGTTAAGGGAGCCAATGTATGATGGGACTGCCAAAAACGTGTGTGTGTGAACAGCCACTGTCTCAAGCAAAGACTTGTGGCTCTCCATGTCAAGGAACGGTGACCAATGCCTAGGGTAAGGAGGTGGGGACAGGCAAGGTTGGTTGAGCACAGGGAATTGGGGGTGGGGTGAGGCATCAGAGAGAGCCACAAAGACACAAGATCAGTCTTTGTCAATACTTCTAGTACAACTGCAGATTTTTTTGTTTTGTTTTGTTTTTCTTGAGACAAGATCTCACTATGTAGCCTAGACTGCCCTTGGCCTCATCTTCTTGCCACTGAATATGAGATACTTCTCTAAGGCTGACCAGGTCATCACCCTTGTCTTGATGGCTGGCTGGCCGTAGGCCTGGGCTTCTGGGCTGTGAGTCTCAGAAGGCACTGGCAGGGGCAGAGTATTCACATTCTGGGGGACCTGCGCCTGCAAGCAAGTGATGTGATTGATGAGACAGTTTGCTTGCTGCTAGCTCTCTTCCCTTCTAATTCCCTAGCACTCCCTTTTGTAATTTAAGAGCTTGAAAATCTGAATGACAAGGACAAAGGTTAAAGGGTCCTCAGAGGAGCTCAAGGAGTGGAGACCTAGGTGAGCATTGGTGGGAGGCTGATCTTGGCGGTTAGGCAGCTACTACAACTAACTGAAGAAGGCACCTGCCAGACCAGGAAAGGAGGCCAGTGGGGGAGGGCGGCAGGGCAGGCAGGCACTCCCCATGCCAGCTGCTGCAGGAGCTGATTGGTGTTTCCAGGAAGTGAGCTCTGGAGACAAGTAACAGGAATGGCAATGGAGCTCCATCGCCCCTGACCTAGTAACTGCTCTTCTGGGAATGCACATCAAGGAAACAGCCCACAGGGCAAAGAGAAGACTTGGGCACACATTCAATGCCAGGCTATTTATAACAGCAGAAGGTCGAAAACAAGCAGGGATGACCACAGATAATGAATGAGCTGACTTGAAGGGAAAAGATCCCCTGCCCTCCCTGACGCTTCTTCAAGGGTGGGCTGAGTGGGGACGGCCCCTGTCACGCAGGACTTGAGTATGTTCCACCAGTAACTAAAGAGCCTTTCAAATCTCTGGTCCTCTGGTCCAAAGTCCCTTCAAATCGTCCTCTGCCTCTAGATGAAACCTAGAGCCTAACAGCTGTTATTCTTCTTAAAGAACAGGGTTATTCTTCTTAAAACACGGGGCACAGGACAGACACACACGGCGGAACAAACACAGACACGACACAGCGGCTCCCACGTGGGTCCACTTTAATGGGGGAGGGGAACACAAAAGGGCGGGGAGGCGTGCAGGACACACAAGGAAAGGCGAACGAGAGAGAGAGCCTCGTGTGGCCCTGCCTTTTTAACGGGGAGCGCAAGGGTGTCTGGGAAGGATGTCCCATACCTGTGCGCAGGTGTGCGCACAGGTATCCATAGTCCAGGAGGAGTCTGGGAGTTGTAGTTTCCAAAGGAACAACAACAGCTGCTAACCAGTCTCACGTCTGGACAAAGCTCACTGTCAGCCCATGGTACTATGTGGTAACTTTATCTTTGCAGAAGTCTGTCTTGCCCTACAAGTCTTTTGTCACATGGCTATTCCAGCTACCTCCACAATCCCAAGATGCCAAGGCTGGCTTTGAGCACTAGGCTACACTCCCAGAAGGGCAACAGTGTGTCCCTTGAGTACCCAGGAGTTAGCTCTCACAGCCAGCCACTGTCAGCTGGGGACTCTAGAATAGGACGGGACCAAAAAGTCACAATGCCCGAGATCCCTAAACACACTCACCAGAGAAATAAAAGACCTCAGGAACGTGGGTGCGCGTGCACCAGGTAGGAAAACTCTTCCTGTGGGTTGGATGTCTATGTGTTGAAGAGAGGTTGGACACTTGTTTGTTCCAGGTTTAAGCTGCAAGGCTTGCCCCAAAGCTCACACCGGTGCTAAGTGGCAAAAATCCACAAAGAGTCCTGAGCTCAAACCTGCTCCACCCTTAGGAACTTGTGTAGACCAAGCTTGCTTGCCTTGACCTCACAGAACTGTCTGCTTCAGCTTCCTCCTGAGTGCTGGAATTAAAGGTGTGTGCCATCACACCCGTCCAAATTACATTATTTATTTTGTGTGCATGTATGTGTGTGGGCTCATGTGACATGGAGTACACATAGGGACAGAGGACAACTTGCAGATTCTTCACCATGTAGGCCCCAAGACTCAACTCAAGTTGTCAGGCTTGGCAGCATACACCGATACTTGCTGAGCTACCTCACTAGGTTCAGGTTGGCTTTGAAACAGAAAAGGATCCTCTTGCCTTCAACTCTGAGTACTGGGATTCCAGATATGCACCGCTACAGACCTGTTTACTGGATAATATGGACTTTATAAACTCATAGAGGATTAAAGGGGATCATTGTTATAAAGTCTCAGATAGTGTGCATACCGGGTCAATGTCATCCACGTGTGTCCTTTTCTTTGAGAAAGGGTTCCAGTAAACCAGGCTGGCCTCCGCACTTCTGATTGCCCCACCTTTGCCTCCCAAATTCAGGCCTCCCAAGGTCTGCACCATCACTCAAGGCTTTTGCGGTGCTGGCGATAAATGCCAGGGCTTTGTGCATGCTACCGCTAGGCAAGCTATCTACCAGCTGGACTACATCTCCATCACTTACCCAGAGTTTGAACTAGTGCTGCACACACTGGTACCGTCCCCCCCAATTCCAAGGCACCACAATTTAGGGTTCCAGCACATGACCTAGGCTCCACCCCAAGGCAGGCCCCACCCCTAACAGACCAATCAGACTTCTTGGACACGCCCACAATTTCCTCCAACTGCCTTAACCCCATCTGTAACCCTGCTTTCAACTCAGCCCGCCCGCCAAACCCAGGGAAGCCCCGCCCCCAGAAGCCCCGCCCCAACGGCCTCTCCTACCACTCGGGGCTCCACCCCCCCAGGCCCCGGCCCCGCCCCGGCGCATCCGGGGTCCGTAGGCCTCTTAGAGCCTCCGTCTTCTCAACGCTGGGCACGCGGGCCCGAAGCCTGGCGAGCTCGGCTTACAGCGGCTCCCTCCGCCTCCCTAGCCTGGACAGGCCCCGCCGAAGCCCCGGGCTCCACCCTGAGCCGTCTCGCCCGGCAGCGCGGTGGCGGCCCTCCCGCGGCTTCCGCGCCCTTGCCCGTCTGTACTGCACCGAGCGCACCTTTGAATAAGTAGTCGTACTCGTCGTCCCGGGTCCCCATTGTCCTGGCGCTTCCGGCGGGATCGGCGACTCCGCAGCCCCACCACAAACACCCGACGGGGGCGGAACCGGCGCCGCGCAGAGCGGCGGTCCGACGGCCAGTCAACGGTGAAAGTGGTGGTGACAGGCACCCGGGACAGCCAATCACACTCAGGAGTCGAGCTCAGAGGGGCGGGACGCTCCTGGGATCCGCCCTTCTAGCCCTCGGTCTCCTGGAGAAAGGCGGAAGGAATGCGGACCTTTTCGAATTGACAGACTCAGCAGCCTATCAGAAGCAGGTGTAGAAAGGCGGGGCGGAAGACTTGAACAATGAAGCGGATTGATGGAGTGCGTAACCAATGGGGAACTAGATTCAGACTGGGCTTTCCAGCAGACCTGTAGGGGAAGGGAAATTGAGCTCCCTCCAGCTGATGTGAAGGGTTTTGACGTCTTGATGATATCATAGGTCAGTGCCTCTGCTCTGGCCTCTTACCCTAGCCCCCAAAATGACCATTTCCGGGTATATATGCGAGGGGGTTACAGTTACCCAGTTCTTTGTTTAAACCTAAAGCTTATGTCAGTACATTCAAAACAAATGGGGATCCTATACTTCTTTATCTGTCCCTCTTGACAAATTCTCTTTTTACCATTATTCATGGCTTTCCTTTCTTTTTTAGGGAAGAGTCTCACTATGTAACCCTGGCTGCACTGGAATTAGTGATGTGGATCAGATCACATTTTTTTTTCCTTTTTTGGGGTGGGGAGGTCGAGGGGGTTGGTTTTGGTTTTTCGAGACAGGGTTTTTCTGTAGCTTTTTTAGTCTGTCCTGGAACTCGCACTGTAGCCCAAGCTGGCCACGAACTCACAGAGTTCTGCCTGTCTCGGCTTCCCAAGTGCTGGGATGAAAGGTGTGTGCCACTACCGCCTGGTTGGTTTTCTTATTTTAGACAAGACCTCATGTTGCTCTGGTTGACTTCAAACTTACTATGTATTTATGGATTACTTTGAACTTCTTTCCCTGTTTTATTCGGAGCTCAAGGTCTCACTGTGTCGCTCCAGCTTGCCTGGAGCTTGCAGTGTAGAACTCAGAAATCCACCTACCTCTGCCCCCCCCACACGGATTAAAAAATGTTTACCACGCTGGGCGGTGGTGGCGCATGCCTTTAATCCCAATACTCGGGAGGCAGAGGCTAGTGGATCTCTGTGAGTTTGGGGCCAGCCTGGTCTACAAGAGCTAGTTCCAGGACAGGCTTTAAAGCTACACAGAAACTCTGTCTCAAAAAAAAAAAAAAAATGTTACGCCGGGCGGTGGTGGCGCACGTCTTTAATCCCAGCACTCGGGAGGCAGAGGCAGGCGGATCTCTGTGAGTTCGAGACCAGCCTGGTCTACAAAA
>NW_004949222.1:71053-84523 GCF_000317375.1 Microtus ochrogaster | reverse complement strand
TCGAGACCAGCCTGGTCTACAGAGCTAGTTCCAGGACAGGCTCCAAAGCCACAGAGAAACCCTGTTTTGAAAAACCAAAAAAAAAAAAAAAAAAATGTTTACCACTACACCCTGGCCAACTTTGAACTTCTGATCCGCTTGCACACTGGTAACTTAGAAGTTACCTCTCTGACCTCATTTTCTTCCTCTGCTCATGTATTCCTAAAATTATGTAGATTGTTTCCTTAAACACACACATAATTAACAGTCCACTTTGTGCCATGAAGTCTTTCTTTAACAGATATTCAGAAGCTGGGAAGACTAGTAAAAAAGAATGCAGCTTATTTGTATTTATTTTGCATGTATGTGGATGTTGTTTATGTTGTGCACTATATGCATGCAGTGCCCACAGAGGTCAGGGGTGATATCAGAACCCTGAAACTAGAGTTACAGACAGTTGTGATCCACCATGTGAGTGCTGGGAATCAAACCTGGATCCTGTGTAAGAGCAGTCAGCGTGGTCCACAAAGCAAGTTCCAGGACAGTCAGGCCTGTCACACAGAGAAAACTTGTCTGAAAAAAAAAAAGAGAGAGAAAAGAAAGAAAGAAAAGAAAGGAAAAAAACCTGTGATAGAAATTAAATAAAAAGAAAGAAAAGAAAAACCTAACAAACAAAACCATTTTGTTAAGATGTGCTAACTCCTCACTTAGGACCTCAAGATAATAAAGAGAAAGATGAAGGCCTGCTATCTCTGTCTTCATTTTGTGTCTCTCCTTTGCTTTGGATAAAGACTCTTCCTTGACTGCAGGGGCATAGTAATCACTCAGGGGTGTCTGGTCTACCTAGTTTATGATTCTGAAAGCACAAAGTGAGGTCAATGACTTCACGTCTATGATCACCTTGGATTCCTTCCCACCTCTAGATAAGGGCAAGTATCTATGATGCAAGCAAGGCTGCACCCTAGGGCAGAAGTGATGCTTTTGAATGGGGACCAATCTCTTCCAGCAAGATGCTGCTAACTTCTTTGGACCACCTTGAAGAACAAGAGCAGAGATAATGATTGATGAGATCACTGTTTGACTCTGACTGCTCAGTCATGGATACTGCTTGCTTTCTTCTTGTGCATACGTGATAAATGCATATGTACGTTCATATGTGCAGGTGGGTGTGTATGCGTGTTGTGTAAACGAGCTCGTGGAGGTCAAAGACTGATGATGTCAGATGTCTTCCTCAATGACTACCATCTCAGTTTTTGAAGACTGCACCAGAATCTCACTGATTTGGTAGATTAGCTGGCCAGCAGGCTCCTTAGATCTATCTGCCTTTGACCCTTAGATTAGCTGGCCAGCAGGCTCCTTAGATCTATCTGCCTTTGACCCTAAAGCTAGTGCACACGGACACACCTGGCTTTGTGTGGTGCTGCGGACCCAAACCCAGCACCAAGTCATCCCCCCATTCTAGTTATACATACCCCTTGATCCAGTTCTGTAAATCCCAAAGGTAAGTGGGATAATGATAGTCCTTTATTTCTTTTCCGCCATATTAATTTAATATCTCTTCTCTACTTCTTATCAGTTTTCATCTTAACTTTTTTCAGGTTTTTTTTTTTTTTGTAGTCTCTCTGTGTAGTCTTGCTTGTCCTGGAACTCATTATATTAGACCAGGCTAGTCTTGAACTCACAGAGATTTGTTTGCCTCTGCCCAGTAATGCTGGGATCAAAGAAGTGTGCTCCTATGGTGGTGTGAATAGGTGTGGCTCCTATAGACTCATGTGTGTGAGTACTTGGCCCATAGGGAGTGGTATTAAGAGGTATGGCCTTGTTGGAGTAGGTGTGGCATTGTTGGAGAAAGTGTGTTACTGTGGAGGAAGGCTTTGAAGCCTCATATATGCTAAAATAGGTCCAATGTGACACACAGTTCACTTCCTGTTGCCTCAGCTCCTCCTCTAGCACCGTGTCGTCCTGCACACTGTCATGTCCTGCGATGATGATGGACTGAACTCTGAAACTGTAAGCCAGCCTCAACTGAATGTTTTCCTTTATAAGAGTTGCCATGGTCATGTGTCTTTCCACAGCCCCCATACCCAGCTAAAGCATTTGTTAATGTCATGGGATAGTGAATTCTATATGGGGATGAAATCGAGTAAGAGGGAAATGATACATTGGAAACCGTTGCTGTGACTGGAGTTTGGGGGGAAAACCCAGGCTCTGGTAACCCAACAGGTAAGGTTAGCCTGCTTGGCCCAATATGCCAATTAAAGAGATAGGTGAGAAGAATACTTGTTTAACAAGACCCAAACCCTGGGTTCCATCATCAGAATCATGTATACATATGCATGGTTTTATATATATAGTCAGAAGTTCAAGGTCATCCTCGGGTGTATGGCAAGTTCAAGGTCAACAGGAACTTCATGAAACCCTTTCAAAAGAAAGGTGATCTCTGTGAGCTCAAGGTCAACTTGGTCTATAATTCAGTTCAATTCTAGGACTACTAGTCTGTCTCAAAAGACTCTGTTTGGGGGGGGGTATTTTTTACTTTGTGTTTTTCTTTTAGTTGTACAAAATGGTGTTTTGGTGTACAAACGCATCTATGATCTTCTGCAGTTAACTTTTATGTGTGGCAAAAGTATCTGACATCTACTCTCAGGAAAGCTGTGGCACACATTGCAAATGTGTAGATGTCGTTTGCAATGTTACTAACCAGAAAACATGCATCACTTTCCTGATCCACTTAGCTTCTTGTTTGTTTCTCTTTCCCATGCTGAGGACCAAACCTAGGGTTTATAGCCACTGCTTGGTACTGAGCCACACCCCTCCACCAGCTCTCACTTAACTTTCTGTAGCATTAACAGAATATCAGTCCCAAGAGGGCATGGACTGTGTGCTGAACATCTGCAGAGCCCACGTGATAGTTCTGTAACACTTGTCTCTGTTCCTGTTCTGGAACCCTGACTCATCAGTCACTGTACCAACGGAGCCATTTCCCCAGCCCTTTGCTTAGGTGTATGTTTGCTTGCTTATTTGTTGTTGCTTGTTTGTTTGTTTTCTGTTTTGGAAGGGGTATTGCTGTTAGGATCTTTTATAAATTCATTGTTTAACAATTTTATGCATGCATCTTGACCACATCCACTTCTAACTTCCTCTTTCCATCCCCCTTGCCCCGAACACTTCCCAATATGCCCCTCTTCCATATTCTTGCCCCTTTCACTCATTCACTCTTTCTTTTTCCTTTTTTTCTTTCTTTCTTTTTCTCAGTGACCTATTGAGTCCTGCTTGTTTTTGTTTTTGATGCAGGGTCTCATATATCCCAGCCTTTCCTGAAACTCTCCTGTTCCTAAGGAAGACCTTGAGCTGCTGATTCTGCAGCCTTTACCTTCTGAGTGCTGACTTTACAGACATGTGACTTTATGCCTAGATTTTTATAGTGCCATAGAGCAAATTCCAGATTTGCTTCATCCCAGGCAAGCTCTCCACCACTTGAGCTACAATCCCAGCCCTATTACTTCTTATATTAGTTTATTATTTCCTTACATTTATTTCATTATTTTTAGCATTGCATTCATGCATCATTCTCACTGAACACTCTCACCCCTCCAATTCTTTTGTTTCTATTTAATTGTCATACATACCACATGTATGACAGTGCCTGCCTACAGAGGCCAAAAGGGGGCATCAGTTCCCTGGAGCTGGAGTTACAGATGATTGCGCGCTGCCCCAAGTGCAGCAGGTGCTCTTAACCACCGAGCCCTCTCTCCAGCCCCTGTTAGAGCAGTTCCTCTTGTCTCTTGGATGTCATCTTTGAGGTGTCTGTCAGGCATTCCAGACATAAACATGGGCTCTTTGTTCCTATCCATCTTCCCTCCACCTGTCACCCGTAACCGCCTCATTCTGTCCTCATCATCCTTCATTTTTTTAAATTTATTTATTATGTGTACAACATTCTGCTTCCCACACACCAGAGGAGGGCGCCAGATCTCATTACAGATGGTTGTGAGCCATCATGTGGTTGCTGGGAATTGAACTCAGGACCTCTGGAAGAGCAGTCAGTGCTCTTAACCTCTGAGCCATCTCTCCAGCCCCTTGGTTATTAGCTTTCTATATCTGAAGACTGAGCTACAGCTGAGGACCTGTCTCTACCGGGCTAGCCTACAACTGCGCTTGTGGACATTTTCTTGATTGCTAAATGAAATAAGCCTGCTTCAGTTAGGACTTAAAAGGCTTAGCCTGCCTCAGTTAGGACCATCCCTAAGCAGGTAAGCCTTGACTGTACAAGAGACACCACTGTGCATGAACGTAAGAAACAAGCCATTAAGCAGTGCTCCTCTGTGGTCTCTGCTTCATTTCCTGTTTTCAGGTTCTTATCTTGTTTTGTTTTGAGTTCTGCCTGGGCTTTCCTTGGTGGACTGTAACATAAGCCAAGTCAACCTTTTCCTTCCCAGCTTGCTTTTGCTCAGCATTTTATCACAGACTAGGATGTTGGGCGCTGTGCAGCCCAGCTTTGGACCAGTGCATGAGTGCTTGTGTAGTGGGTCCCCTGCTGAGGCAGAGCCCACGGGACAGTCTCCCTCAGCAAGGACTGGTGGACTTGGGGACAGTGCAGAGTACTGCTGGGACCATAGGACCCGCACACTCTCCTCTCGCTCATATTGATGATTCTCCCGGCGGTGTTTGGTGTCACTTGTTAGTGTCACATGGGACAGATGTGATCAATCTTGGAAATCCCACTTTTTTTCTTGAATATTTTCCCCTAAAATTTTTTAGAAGCTGATGCTTCTCAGGTTTCTTGTCTGGAGATGCCAGCTGTCACTCCAGACCCGGGAAGCTGTCCTGATTCAATGCTGACAGGATTGGAGGCAGATCACCCCTACTTCTGTAAATATGCTTTGTTAAGTTTTGAATGAGATTGTTCTTGAAAATATGTGCCTATGTCAATTACCTTTAATTTTATAAAGACAGTATACACCTGGCTCCATATTTAGCTAAGTTAGCAAAGTGAGAAGTATTATTTTTGGTTTAAAAGATGTTTTGATGTAAAAGTTGGGGGAAAACATATTTGACATATTTGTTTTTCTGGGAGGATGAGAAAAACTTGTTTGCACGTGGGAAAAAATGCTTGTTCTGATGTATAGATAAAGACTGCTGGAGCTATTCTGGGGCGGCCACCAGTGTGAGACTCACCTGGCGGTTGAACAATTCATTTCTTCACCCCTGCTCATTTCCCTTGCTCAGTCCTCAGCACTAGGACATGCTGGTTTTGATTGTTTCTCAGCCACTTGGTGCTGCCATTTGATGGCCCCATCACTAGACTAGGCAGTTCTTTTCCTCTGCCCTCATCACTCACAGTCCACTGTTTTCCTAAAGCCACTGGGAAGAGTCTTTAGCATCTCAGGTAGCCCTGGTTTGTTGTAAGGACAGGGTCGCTTGTTTGTCCCGGCTGCCCGGCTAGCTTACACCCGAAATAACCACACAGAAACTGTATTAATTAAAACACTGCTTGGCCATTAGCTCTAAGTTCTTATTGGCTAACTCTTTTTTTTTTTTTGGTTTTTCGAAACAGGGTTTTTCTGTAGTTTTGGTGCCTGTCCCGGAACTAGCTCTTGCAGACCAGGCTGGCCTTGAACTCACAGAGATCCGCCTGCCCCTGCCTCCCAAGTGCTGGGATTAAAGGCATGCGCCACCACCACCCAGCCTTATTGGCTAACTCTTACATATTAGTTTAATCCATCTCCATTAATCTGTGTATTGCCATATGGCAGTGGCTTACCGGATAAATTCTAACCTGCATCTGTCTCAGGCAGAGGATCTATGGCTTCTCTTCTCTGCCCTTCTTGCTCCCAGAATTCAATTCTGTTTTTCTCCACCTACCTAAGTTCTGCCCTATCAAATAGGCCAAGGCAGTTTCTTTATTCATTAACCAATGAAAGCAACATATAGACAGAAGAACACCACTGGTTGATTTTGAACTCACTATGTAGCAGGGGAAGACGTTAAATGGATCTTTCTGCTGCCTCTTTCCAAGTGCTAAAGATGGCAGGTACATGTCACTTCTTCTGGATCAGAGGGAGTTTTAAAAATAAGTCAGATCATATTAATCCTTTGATTGAAATTAGAGCGTTAAAGACAAGAAAATCCTTTTAATCCATTCTTTAATAAACTCTTTCTAAATACATACTATATGTTAGCAATACAGGACTGAAAAAGACAAAGCTTCAGTAATCTCATGGGGAGGTGGATATGGCAGCAAATAGGTAAACAGAAAGAAACGACTCATGGTGGTGTTTCCAGGTAATCCCACCACTCTGGAGGCTGAGGTAGGAGAATCAGAGGAAGCTCGAGGCCATGGCCAGTTCTAGGCCAGGAAAGTCTACATTGTAAAGCCTTGTTACAAACAGCTAGGATAGTAATACACACCTATGATCCCAGGACTTGAGAGGTAGAGGCCAGAGGATATCCAGTTCAAAGTTATCCTTGATTAAATTGTGAGTTTTTGAGCCAATCTGGGCTACACAAGACCTCGTCTCAAGTAACAACAATAAATAACCAAAAATAATGGGGCTGGCAAGATGGATCAGTGGGTAAAGTGCTTGCCTCTGGTGGTCTGAACTCAATCACTGGAGCCCAAGTAAAGGCAGAAGGAGAGAACTGAATCCAGAAAGTTGTCCTCTGACCTCCATGAAAACCATCACATATGCTCCCTACCAAACAACGCTACAGAGAATAAACTAAAAAAAACAACTGAAACAATTAAAGCCACTAATCCCATCTTGAGCTCACTGCTTTGAGTTTATCTAATCCAACACTGTTAACAGATGACTTTGGGTTTTGTTTTTAGTTTTGTTGTGTATTGAGCTAGCCTTGTACTCCTGATCCTCCTGCCTATTTCAACATAACTACAACTAGAGTTTGAGGCAAAAGGCACTGCTCCTGAAGCTTCATCCAGCCAGGCTCAGCATCCTAATACACCAATTAAAGAGGTAAGTAACAGTGTAAAGCAGAGAGAGGAGACTTAATCAGTGCCCATGGGGGGAAGGAAACCACAAGTTCCTCTTTAGGGTGCTGCTGTGAACTTTTGGCTTTAGATAGAGGAAGGGCAAGATGTGTGTGTAATCACGTAGTCTTGGTCTAGAAATGATCCCGGTTCCTTCTCTCTGATGACTACTGATAAGGTGTCAGTCTGTTAAACTATAAACCATTGTTAGTGCCTGTTAGCATCATCACCAGCCATGAAGGGGATCAATCTGGTTTCCTACAGGATGATCTACTCCAGGGTGCAACCTCCCCAGTGTTGATAATGTCTCTTATTTTGGGGATCCTCTGTCTATGAAGATCCAATATACCTGGAATTCAATATAACCGTAGGTTGTGAGCAGCAGTTCCGAGAAAAACACACCTGTGTTAAAGACTTTACACTGCCAAGTGACTCAGTAACGGCAGACAGTTGAGGTACTGTGGGTCCAGCCAGGTGTAGTAAGTAGGGCACACCTTTAAACCCAGCACTGGACAAGTAGAAGCAGGCAGATCTTTGAATTTGAGGCTAGTCAGGTCTACAGAGTGAGTTCCAGGATAGTTAGGGCTAAGAAAAACTTCATCACACACACACACACACACACACACGATAGTTCAGATCAGTTGCCAAATTATTCATCTTTAGCCCTCTTTAAAAAATTTTTTAAAAATCTTATGTGTATGAGTGTTTTGCCTATGTGTGTGCATGTATAACATCCTGATATACCCAAGAGAAAGCCATGCTACATCTATCGTCTTTCTTGATTATTGAGAGCAACACATTTTAATCTCAATAGTGTTCCAGTTTAGATCGCCAGTTAAACATTAACCTGTTCCCATGGGAGCAGCTAGCTGAGGAAGGGCAGAGATCTTTATGTCCAGTAGAGTATGCCCGATGCCTGGCATAGGACTTGGCATGTTTAGTCACTCAATAAATAGGTCAAACAATAACGAAACCGAACTACCCAGTCAGGACGGTGGGTGATGAGATGAGCAGGCATGGATGGAGTACAAATGCTCAATAGACTCGGAAAATACTCACCCTCACCAGCTATCAGAGACATGCAAATACTCACCCTCACCAGCCATCAGAGACATGCAAATACTCACCCTCACCAGCCATCAGAGACATGCAAATACTCACCCTCACCAGCCATCAGAGACATGCAAGTGAACACCACATTGAGAAGCTGGAGAGATGGCTCAGCTCTTAAAAGCCTTTCCTTGGGGGCTGGAGAGATGGCTCAGAGGTTAAGAGCATTGCCTGCTCTTCCAAAGGTCCTGAGTTCAATTCCCAGCAACCACATGGTGGCTCACAACCATCTGTAATGAGGTCTGGTGCCCTCTGCTGGCCTTCAGGCATACACACAGAATATTGTATACATAATAAATATTGTATACATAATAAATAAATAAATATTTAAAAAAAAAAGCCTTTACTATTCTCTGACCACAGTTTGGTTCCAGCACCCACATCAGGCAACTCACTACCGCTTGTAACTCCAACTCTTAAATATTAAAACAAAACAAATCACAAAAAAAAAACCCCTACATCTTACACCACTCAGAAAGGCAGTCATTAGGAAAACAAACAATCGGGCCTGGTGTAGCAGTGTATGACACTTGAGAGGCAGAGGCAAGTGGGTTTCTGAGTTCAACATCAGCCAGGTCTACAGAGGGAAACTCTGTCTTAAAAGACAAAAACCAAAACCACAACAAAACAAACAGCAAATAACCTGATATACATAATAAGTTTCAAAGCAGCTAGGGCTACACAGTAGCACTCTGTTTCAAACAAAACAAAACAAAAACCAATAACAGAAAGCAAGCAAACATTACTAGCCAGTGCTGGTAAGAAAGAAGACAGAAGACAGCCCATATACAGGGCTGGTGGGATCATCATGGAGATTTCTCAAAATACTAAAAATAGGGCTCAAGAAATGGCCTATTT
Organism: Microtus ochrogaster; assembly: GCF_000317375.1. Classification (NCBI taxonomy): domain Eukaryota; kingdom Metazoa; phylum Chordata; class Mammalia; order Rodentia; family Cricetidae; genus Microtus; species Microtus ochrogaster. Next base: position 75,588 of record NW_004949222.1, on the reverse strand, counting down.
TGCAATTGAAAGTGCTTGCTGTTCTTGCAGAAGACCCATGTTTGATTTGCAGCATCCATGTTAGGCAGCTCTTTTTCCAAGTGAGCCATTTCATCAGACCCAAATGTGTTTTTTATGACACAGAACAATGCTTCATGTATGGCCAAAAATGTTAAGAATTTACCCAAAACCCTTGTGTTAGTATTTGTGTACCAACATGCTGTGTAATATGGCAGCCACTGGCCAGTGGCTCGTGTGTATTAAGTCTGTGTGGCGTGGCTGGTCCAAACTGAGAAGTGCCACAAACAGGTAATACATGCAAGGGTCTAATGACTTAGAAGAAATTAAAGTATAAGCTGGGAATAGTGACTCTAACCTGTCTTAGAAGTGGAGACAGGAGGATCGAGGGAAGCCTCCACTCCATATTGAGTTGGAGGTCAGTCAGAGATCCTATCATGAAATGCAAAAACTCTGTAAAGTATTGATCATATGTTGAAATCGTAATATATTATTGAAATCGAATAGAAATTTTTTTTTTTTTTGGTTTTTCGAGACAGGGTTTCTCTGTGGCTTTTGGGGCCTGTCCTGGAACTACTCTGTAGACCAGGCTGGTCTCGAACTCACAGAGATCCACCTGCCTCTGCCTCCCGAGTGCTGGGGAAATCGAATAGAAATTAAAGTTTGTTGAAATAGTAATATAGTGGTATGTTTGGATAAATGGATTCAATGAAAAGTGTGTGTGTAGCCGGGCGGTGGTGGCACACGCCTTTAATCCCAGCACTCGGGAGGCAGAGGCAGGTGGATCTCTGTGAGTTCGAGACCAGCCTGGTCTACAAGAGCTAGTTCCAGGACAGGCTCCAAAACTACAGAGAAACCCTGTCTCGAAAAAAGAAAAAAACAAAAAAAAAAAAAAAAAAAGTGTGTGTGTGTGTGTGTGTGTGTGTGTGTGTGTGTGTGTGTGTGTGCTGCTAGGGAACCAGACCCGTGGCCTCATCCAGGTGAGGAATACACTGTACCACTGAGCCATATGTTCAGCTCCACGTAAGAAATGTTTTTATGGCACAGAGAAGATGTCTCCACAGATGAAGGAGGTTGCTGCCAAATCTGAAGATTCCCGAGACACACATGAAGGATCAGTTCCTGCAAGTTGTCTTCTGAATTCCATATAGGCATGCATTATGGCAGAAGCTTGCCCACATATATTAATAAATGAATAAAATGTTAAAAAAGTTGTTTTTCTGAGACAAGGTCTAACTGTATAGCCCAAGTTGGGTTCAGATTCATGGTGTTTCTGATCCCCCTGCCTCAACTTCCCAAATCCTGAGATAACAAGTGTGGGTTAGAACATCGGGCTTAGAGATTTCTAAAATTAACTTCGTCTCATTTTACTTTTTTCTCTTCCTTTTCTTTCTTGTAGCCCACTGTTTTAGTTAGGGTTTCTATTGCTACGATGAAACATCAGGACCAATGAGCAGGTTAGGGAGGAAAGGGTTTATTTGGCTTACACTTCCACATTGCTGTTCATCATTACAGGAAGTCAGGGCAGGAACTCAGACAGGATCCTGGAGGCTAAGGGGGTGCTACTTATTGACTTGCTTCTCTGGCTTGCTCAGCTACCTTCTTATAGAACCCAGGATCAGCAGCCCAGGGATGGTACCACCTACAGTTGGCTGGGCCCTACTGCACTGATCACTAATTTAGAGCATGTCTTACAGCTGGGACTCAGGAAGGCATTTCCTCAACTGAGGCTCATTCCTTTCTGATGACTTTAGCTTGTGTCAAGTTGACACACAAATCCAGCCAGTGCACCCAGATTACCTCGAAGTTCTCATCCTCACGCCTCCACCTCCCAAAGACTGGCATTAAGGGTTATCTACCACTATGCGCTTTTTATGCAGGGGTGCTGGGGATGGAACCTATAAACTGTGCACACCATGTTCTACCAATTGAGCAACACCCCAGCATCCTCCCCCTTTGTGATCCAGAGTCTTATTGTATTACTTAGTCTGACTTAGAACTTGGCAATTCTCCTGTCTCCACTTCCCAAGTTCTGAGGACACGTGTGCACCCCTTCTGGTGCTATCAGGAAGGGGTTTTAATTTTCTCCATTACCTGATTTCCTAATGATTAAATTGTGTAAGTTTTATGATTTTTAATTTTTTTAGGATTTTTAGTTTTTAAAAATATAAAAAACTGCATTATTATTGTGAGTATGACGTCTGTGTGCCAGGCCATGTGCCATGCCTTTCACGTGGTGGTCAAAGGACAACTTTGTGGAGTTCATTCTGTCCTTCCACCTTTAAGTTTGGGGGTTTCAACTCGGTCATCAGGCTTAGGCAGCAAGTGTCTTAACCCTCTAAACCATCTCCCCAGCTCTAATGTTTTAAGGTTTGTGTGTGTGTGCCTGTGTATCACATATGTGCAGGAGCCTGTGGAGGTCAGAAGAGGCACTGAATCCCTAGAACTAGAGTTAATGACAGTTGTTACCTGCCATGTGGATGCTGAGAACCAAACCCAGGTCCTCTGCAAGAACAAGTGTTCCTGGTCATTGATCATCTCCCTGGCCCTGTTTGGAGATTTTGAAATAAAAACAAGAGAGACCCACATCATGCAGCACCGAAAGAAGGAGGCTGAGATTACTTGCTAGAGGTGGAAGAAGCAACAACAGACCTGCACTTAAGAGAGCTGGGAATACAGTCTCCACCCAAGGAACATGTTTACGCCAACTTTGAAACTATTTGCTTTTAAAAAAACCAAATGAAACAACAGAGAACAAAGTGTTCTGAGGTTGTTTTTATTCCAAGAATGCTGTGAGCTGTGCCCAGAAACCACAGTTGGCACCCATTCATCCACAGCACCCACAGCAGCACCATGAGTATCAAATCCAGGGCTCCTGGGAACCCTGTCTCCCGGACAGTCAATATGACTGAGTCTGCCACTTAAGGGCCCAGCTAGTTGGACCCGCGTGGTCCCTCCGCATCCCCGACTTCTCTGGCAGGCAAGAAGTGAGTCTCAATGCCCCTTGAGCCCATGCTCCCTGGGTCTGGGCCATTTGTTTCTTGTTGCTCTGTTTCAGACAATACGTGCAGACCCCCAACACGGAAAAGGGGTCCTCCAGTCTCTCCAGTCATGGGCCTCTTCTCTGATTCCAGGTAGCCCCACTGGGAGCTCCTGTCCCCAACAGAGAGTGGCCATATCTTAGGGCCACAAGCAAAGTCACTGTCCTCTTAGGTGTGGGACCAGGCTCCAATGAGGAGGCTAGGAAGCTGCTGTGGCCTCCATGGGCTGGATCAGCAGGGTGGTAGCCTGAAGTGGGTAGTAGCGGCCCTTCCACGTTTTCCAGAAGATCCCCTTTTTGCGCTGCTGCCGTTGCCGTGGGATGGAGTGGAAGTACTGTCCATTGAGATTGGAGTGGCTGCAGGTGCCAAACCACCAGCCACCTATAGGGTTAGAGCACAGAAGATGAGGTCAGAGTCTGCGCTTCCATACTGCGAGAGGACACAGCTGGCAAGAAGACGAACTTTGGATTTTAGACCTTTAGGATTTATTACATTCATTTATTCTGTGTGCATGTGCATATGTGTGTGGGTGTGCACATGCCACCGTGGTGTGGGGGTCAGAGGACTCTCCTTCCACCATGTAGGTCTTGGAGGTCAAACTTAAGTCATCAGGCTTGGAGGCAAACACCTTTACTGACTGAGCCAATGTACAAGCCCTGGCTTTTTGTTTGTTTTTAAGACAGGGTCTCTTAGTCATGCTGGCCTCAAACTCTCTAGGTAGCCAAGGATAACCTTAAACTTCTGCTCCTCCTGCCTCTACTCTGAGTGCTACAGTTACCATTGTGCACTACTGTGCTTGGTTTATATGGTGTCGGGGATGAAACGTAGGCCTTCGCTCATGGTAGAAAAGGCTACACTATGGAGCAGGGCTTGCTGGTCCAACATTGTAATCACCACGCTCAGGAGGCTAAGGCAGGGTGATCAGAAGTTTGAGGCTAACCTGTCTTTACAGATGAAGCATAAGGAAGGCTGTTGTTGTAACTCAGCTGTTATAGTGCTTGCCCAGTGTGCATGAAATCATGAGATTGATCTCCAGCACCATGGGAAGGAGCCTGCTGGCACATGCCTGCTATCCAAGCACTTGGGAGGTAGAGACTGACCTTTTAAGGTCATGTTTGGCTATATAACAAGTTCAAGGCCAGCCAGAGCTATTTGAGACCCTGTGTCGGACAACTAGAACACAATCACCAGAAACTAGGTTGCAGCTCGGTGGCAGAATGCTTGGCTAACATGCACAAGACCCTGCAAATGTCCTCACTGAACTTTCACAATAACCCTAAAGAGTGGGTACCGTGAGTATGGCTACTTTAAAGATGGAAAACTGAAAACAGAAGAGATTAATTCAGTGACTGGACCAAGGGCACACAGCAGGCAAGCAGAAAGGGCCCCAGGGCTGATGCCCTTGGTCCTGAATGTGGACTACAGTAACGTCTGCTTACCAGAGAGGCTGCTGATGCCTTTGGTCCTGAATGTGGACTACAGTAACGTCTGCTTACC
>NW_004949222.1:63058-70918 GCF_000317375.1 Microtus ochrogaster | reverse complement strand
AATGTGGACTACAGTAACGTCTGCTTACCAGAGAGGCTGCTGATGCCTTTGGTCCTGAATGTGGACTACAGTAACGTCTGCTTACCAGAGAGGCTCTTGGCACAGTTGAGGTCCCCTCGCAGGTCGTGATCTTGGTCCCAGGTAGAGAAGGGCAAGGAAAGGCCATTGGGGGAGACATTGGTGGCACCCAGCTCACTGGCTGTGGGCTCTGTGAGCTGCAGGCTGTAGGCTGTGTCCTCGCCCCCCAAGTGGATGGGAAACTGGAGCAATTTGGCATTGCCATCCCAGTCCTGGAGCTGCACAGCCATCTGGCTGCCTCGGTCCCCTGTGATGCTGTGCATCTTCTCCAGGCCCAGCCAGAACTCGCCTGCATCAGAAGAAGTCATCCTATCAGGCAGGATGCTCCTTCTCCCCTCGCTCCTTCCCTGACTCTGGCCTCCCAAGAACCACTGACCTTGGGGATCTCCGAAGCCATCCTTGTAGGCTTCCCAGGGCTGATTGAAGTCCACAGAGCCATTTAGGCGTCTCTGAATCACTGTCCAGCCTCCATCTGCCCAAGAAGACAAAGTCGCCAAAAGTCCCTTTGCACAGGGCAGCTGACAGTCCTACCTACTTCCCAAAGCCTGAAGCCATGTTCCAACACAACTCATCACTTCTCTCTCAGAGGGTGGGATCAGAATAGGCTTCCGTCCCAAGAACTTGCAGGTACCAGCTGCTGATGTATTCTGTTCATGTTTGAAATCTACCTGAGACTGGCCTAAACCATGCTTCTGCAGTCAAGAATGAGCTTGGGGGCTGGAGAGATGGCTCAGCGGTTAAAAACACTGGCTACTCTTTCAGAGGTCCTGAGTTCAATTCCCAGCACCCACATGGTGGCTCACAACCATCTGAAGTAAGGTCTGGCGCCTTCTTCTGGCCTGCAGATGCACATGCAGACAGAACACTGTATACACAATAAATAAAATCTTAAAAAAAAAAAAAAAAGAATGAGCTTGGACCTTTCCTATAGCCCAAGTTGTCCTTGAACTCACTATATAACCATGGGTGACCCCAAACTCCGGACTCCTGAGTAGGCTTATACTACCTCACACAGCTTATGCAGGGCTGGAGATGGAATCCAGGGCTTCAAGCATTCTAGGGAAGCACTTTGCCAATTAAGCTACCAGCCCATGTTTATTTACATGAGACAGACTGTTCTAGAACTTTCAACAATCCTCCTGCCTCAACCTCTCAAGTATTGGAGTTATAAATACAGCCACACGGCGAGTGTTTTATCACTGAGTCACCTGTGGCTGGATGTTGTGACACCAAGGCTGTACATGGCAAGTAGGCTCCTTGGGGGGCCAGCATGTCCTACCTGAAGTCATCTCACAGTTGACCAAAAACGGCGGGGATCCCTGAGGCTGGATCTGGAAAAGTCCACTGTGCCGCTCCCCTTCTTGGAAGAGTTCCTGGCAGTCCCGGGGAGGTTCTGAAAGTAGACCAAGGGAAGACTGAAGCAGGGGAGAAGCCCTCAGAGGTTTCGGGAGACCCAGGTGGCATGAGAACCAGCCCCTTCGCCATTCCTCCCCCTTCCCACACTGCCTGTGCACCCTCTCTGCTCATAAGCCTTCTTCCTCTATCACACCCTCCTGCCATCAGTGTCTGGCACATGGTCCTGATGCAAGGGATTCCCTTTCCTATTCCTTTCTCTGGGCTCGAACTCTAAAAGGATGCCTTTCCATTCTTCCTTTCAACCCCACTTAGAGTCCCCAAAGTGAACACAGAGGTCTTCCCACTGGGGAGAAGTCATCTGGTGGTGTGTCCCTACTCCTCCCCTTGAGTGGAGGTTTCCCAAGGCCAGGGACAAGGAGAAGCTTTGTCCACAGTAAGAACCTGAATCCACCTACAGCCTGGTCCACAGCCAGAGTTTCAATAAGACAATCATGGGGTTGGATCTGGGGCAACGCAAGATGAGAGCTCACTGGGCAAAGGGGAGATGCTGACAGTGCCTACATGGGGTGGGGGCAGGGTGGAACATGGCTGTACCCACTACCAGAAGAAATGGGACAGGAATGAAGAGAGCAGGAAAAAAGGTGAGGAGAGAAAAAGAACTTGGCCTTGACAGGGCCTCTAAACTCAGGAAGATCCGCCCCCAGCCCAACCAGGGAAAGTAGGAGAAAGGTCACTGGGGGAGGGGCATGCGGGAACTTTCTGCCAGTCAGCTCTGTCCACACAGCCAGGAGTGGGGGCAGGCCCAGAGAGGTGGGAAAGACACTTTCCAATCCCTTGGGCAGCTCCCTTTCCCCTACTTTCCTCTCATCCAATCGGGACAGGCACACTGCCAAGCCACCCATGTGGTCTCTATTAGGGCCAGCTGTTTGTCTCTCCAGCTCTGAACTTTCCCCTACTTGGCTAGGCTGTCTAGGAGTCCCAAACCCACAAAACCACCCTTCTGCCCTTCCAGAACTTGTGCCTGCTGACATGGGAAAGCTCCTCGGTGACCCTCACCAAGTCCAGGTACATGCCTGGGTAAAAGCCAGGGAAGGGAACAAGTCTATTGCTATCCAGCGGGAAGTCAGCAACTAGCCCTAGGGTGTGAAGGGGGATATCCAAACTTTCACCTAGTTGGCTGTGGACAGCCACTGATGTCAAGCAGGGTGAGAGAATGGCTGTGAACTTGGGGTTGGAACTAGGAACTTCCCTGTCTCTGACACACACACACACACACACACACACACATTCCTGGGCCCCTCAGGGTGAAACCCCTGAGCTATCTCCCAGCTCCCCTGAAACTTCAGCTCCTTATCATCTGTCTTGGTCCACTTTTTCTGGATAGTGGCTAATAAGCTTTTGGGGACAGTCTTGTTAGGGAAGAAGGGTGAGGTGACCTGGCCAAGCAGGATCAGAAGTCGGGAGGGTGGCACATCTAAGAGCCCTTGACCAGTGAGCCCACAGGCATTCAAATTCAGTCTCTTTCTTATGACACCAAAGACCAGAGACACTCACTGTGCAATCTGGTGGCATTGGGAGTCAGGCCGATGAGCTGGGCCATCTTGGGAAGCCTCTTTCCTCTTGAAGTCTTGGCCACCACATTGTCTAGGTGTGTGGGGGCCAGGAGGTCAATCTGAGACAGGACAGGAGAAGGACGGTTAGCCACATTCCACCACTGTTGGTCCCCCATTTCGTCTTCCCTCTTTCCTACTTGGGCCAAGCCCTGGGGTGAGTACCTGACTCTGAAGATTTTGTATTCTCAGATTCTGCTTTGCTAGGTGTTTCTGCTGCTGGGCCACCTTCTGGAACAGCTGCTGGATCTTGCTGTTCTGAGCCTTGAGCTGTGTCTGGAGACATGCAAGATTGGTGAAGACCTGGCTTTGTGTTTGCAACCTCCCCATGTTCACCCCCTCCTTCCATCCTTTCTCACGTTGATTCTTTGAGGTCCCTTCCCGCCCGGTTCCTGTGCACACGAATGCACATCTGAAGGGGACCCTAAAGGAGTCTAAGAAGGAGCCAGGCCCCTAGTGAGTGCACCTACCTGCAAACTCTGCAGAGTCTCAGGAGCCGCCTCGCTGCCAGGGACTCTACCCTCAGGGTCTTTAGAAGGTGCATCTTTCCCCTGGGGTTCCTGACAAGCGTTACCGCACGCAGCCATGCGGCGTTCCAGTGCGCCTAGCTGCCCACGGGTGCGCTCCACGTGTTCGCGCAGTCCGTGCCCGAGTTGCAGCAGCCCGTGAGCCAGCAAGTTCATCTCATCCCAGGACGCGAAGCGCGGCGGTTCTGGCTGTGCAGGGCGACCCTGCACGCTCAACAGCCCCGCGGTAGCTGCGCACAGCACCAGGGCTGCGCTTGCGGTTGGAGCACAGCGCATGATTCCCGGGGGTGACCTTGGGTGCGGCGATGCTAGGACTTCTGAACTCAGGGGTTCGAGACCCAGTAGCTGGAATTCTGGGAGAGTCGGCTTAGGCTTAGACTTGCTGCTTTGCAGAAGAGGGCCTGGAGCTAGCTCCCAGTCGATCAGCTTTTCCCGGTTGCACCCAACGCCCCATTTTATAAAGCGGTGTGGGAGTGGGAGGGAGATCCTCGGAGGCGGGGCCCTGGGAGTGCCGAGGGCGGGGCAAGCGGCCAAGTGTCGGGGTGCTAGGTGCCACAGGCCGGGTACTTGAGCGTGTACGTGCATTTGCGTGCGCGCGCGTGTGTGTATCGGGGTGAAGAATCCTTGGTGATGCCTGCTTGACCACCCCCCCCCCCATGCGCGACGAGACTGTCCCTGCACTGCTTGGTCCACTCTTAAGCCCGGAAGTTCTCAGCCGTAGCCCCGCATCCCGCTCCCCGCCCGGTTCAATGGAGGAAAGGGCGTACAAGTCAATCAGGACGTGGATGTCTTCTTGATTGACCCCTTCCCAAGTCAGAAGCGGAGTGGGGCAGAGTTACTGGCAGAAGGGTTTCTCCCTGGTCGGCCGAGTTCAGATGGCAAGGGGCGGGGGGAGTTACAGAACCTTGCCCCTCCCTCTTGGAGGCTTCCTGAGATCTGCAATCTCCAGATCAGGTTAGAACCCTTGCCCCCACCTCTCTTCCACTGTTCTCCCACGCTCCTTCCGGCTCAAGGATTCCTCATTGCAGAGGTCTTTGTGAGGGTCACTAACACCCTTGTTCAATTAGTCGTCTCTTCCTGTCCAAATTGTCACTGCTGTTATTGCTGGGACTTCTCCCTACTTCATACAGATTACAATTCTAGGCCTCTTCCAGTTGCCTGTCCTCCACCGGGGTGTCCCGGAATTTACCTGCATTAAAGCAGGAACCGTGCCTGAGCCCAGGTCTGTCTTCCCAGCTTTGAGGCAAGTTGCATAAGGGTGTGCAAGTCAACTACAGGGCAAGTTTGAATCAGTCTGGGCTACTTGTCACCAGGTCTCCAAACAACAGTAACAACAAAACCGTCAATAATATGCCCTAAGGAGACAAACTCGGGAAAATCGTGCCTACTTAGTAAATTCCAGATCAGTCAAGGCTGAAACAGCAAGACCTTGTTTCAAAAAAACAAAACAAAACAAAAAACAATTCACAGTGGTACATCCTTTTAATCCCAGCACCCCAGAGGCAGAAGCAGTTGGTGGGAGCTCTTATGAGTTTGAAGCTACATAGTGAAGTTCCAGGAGAGCCAGGGGAACTTTGTCACAAAGCAACAAAATAGAGGCTGGAGAGATGGCTCAGTGGTTAAGAACACTGGCTACTCTTTCAGAGGTCCTGAGTTCAACACCCAGCACCCTAATGGTGGCTCACAGCCATCTCTTGTGGGATCTGATGCCATATTCTGGCATAAAGACAGACATGCAGATATAGCACTCATATACATAAAGTAAACCTTTAAAACCAGTAGAGGAGCTGAATAACTTACTTAGCAATAAGACCCAAATCCAACACCTCATGGCCACCTGTAACTCCAGCTCCAGGAGACATAACTACTCTGACTTCGTTGGGCACTTACACACACATACAAATAAAAAATTTAAAAACCAGCTGGGCAGTGGTGGTCAATGCCTTTAATCCTACCACTCAGGGAGGCAGAGGCAGGCGGAGCTATGTGAGTTCAAGGCCAGACTGGCCTACAAAGTGAGTCCCAGGACAGCCAGAGACACAAAGAAACCCTGTCTCAGAAAACCAATAAATAAATAAATATAAAAAAAACAAACAACCTAGGGGACATCAAGCAAGGATTGCTTCCACATTCATTCACTCTTTCCACACAGTGTAGACCCTTAGTTTCAGTGTAGTTCCTTAGTTTCTGGACAAACCCTAGCACTGAGCAGGGCCGAGGGGGACAAGGTTGAGACAAAGGAGGACCTGGGTGAGGCTGAAACCTTTCCCTGTTTATGCACATGGCTAAGTTTTCATTCAACAAGTTTGCATGGGCGTCTCCTTCCCTGCTAGGAAGAGGAGGAGGGCACAGAAAACCTGCCTGCCGAGAAGACCCTTAGGGCAGATTGACTAAAAAACCCCCAAGTTGAGTCAGCAGGGCTGTCTGTGAGCCAGCGGCAAACCTCTGGAATCTGAAACTGCATGCCCCAAGGCTGACGTACAGGCCACTGCTTGTACTCTTGACCAGCTGGGCCATTTGCCAGGGTGACTGATTGCCGCAGCAGTGACGGGCAGACAGGAAGAGCGGGCAGGAAACCCTCAACAAGGAATGAATTCACACGTCCACCATTTGTCCACCCCAGGCATCCTCTGGGTGCAGGACATAGCTTTTCCAAGCTGGCCTATAAAGAGAAAAATCACCACGCTGGGTGTTGTTGTGCACGTCTGTCAGCACTTAGAGGATGGTAACAAGAGGATCAGGATGTCAAGGTCGGCCTGGGCTACGTGAGGACAACCTGTGCCAAAAAATGTGGCTTAGTGGGTCAAGATGACTAAGTGTAAAGATGACCTGAGTTCAGTCCCTGGAACCCACATGTTGGAAGGAGAGAAAAGTGTAGCACAATTAATAAAAACCCAGAGACAGAGTTTACCTTTAAGGTCAGAAAAACAAAACAGCCAGTGACTGGCTCTTACCTCTACCTCAGTCCGAAATGGCAATCCTGCCTCCAGGAACCTCAGAACGTGTTGAGACCTGTCTCCCCCCCCCCACACCCCCATTTTATATTCCTTTCTAGTGCTGGAACTAAAGGCATGCACCACCACCGTCCGGCCTCTATCACTAACCAGTATGGCTACTGGGATTAAAGGTGTGTGCCACTACTGCCTAGTCTTTATGACTGACCAGCGTGGTTGTTTTCCTCTCTGATCTTCAGGCAAGCTTTATTAAAATACAAACGAAATATCACTACAGAAAGGACTCCCAAAAGTTATCCTCTGACCTCAGCAAGTTTTCTGTGGCATGTGCATACACAATACAAGTAAAATAATAAAGAAGAGAGGAAAAGAAGGAGGGAGAAGACAGAGACATAGGGAATAGGGGAGGGGAAGAAACAGGGAGTGGAGAGATGGCTTAGCAGCTAAGGAGCATGTCCTAGCAGAGGATGAGCCGGCTTCCCAATCCCCACACTAGGCTCATGGCTGTCTGAGACTTCAGTCTCAGGAGACCCAGTGCCCTCCTCTGGCCTCTTCAGGATCCTACACACATGTGCACATAACCAAGCACATAATTAAAAGTAAAATAAGATCTTGGGGGCTGGAGACATGCTCGGTGATTTAGAACAGAATTTACCATTCTTGTAGAGACCTGGATTTGGGTCCCCCCCCCCCCAGTGAGTTGCGTCCATCTGCAACTCCAGTTCCAGGGTATCCAGTGCTCTCTTTAGATCTCCAGGGGCACCAAGGACACACATAGAACACACACATATGTGCAAGCAAAACACTAATATATATTAAATAAGTCCTAAAACTTTGAGAATACCAAAAAAAATCAAGGAATCCAGCAAGCACTTTGCTCATCTGACAGTCTTGGGTGGTGTGAGTGTCTTCAGGCTAACATATGCATTGGTGTGTGTATGTGCAGGAGAGCACGCTCTTGCGTGTGCATGTGTATGAGTGAAGCGGATGCTGTCTTCTTTGTGGCTCTCTGATTTCTGAGGCTGGGTATCTTCTTGGACCTGAACATAATTAGCTTGCTCTGGGGATCTCCCATTTCTGCTTCCCGTGTGCTGAGATTGCAGGATGATACCCCGTCTGCCCAGCTTTTATGTAGCTTCTCAGAGTCAATTTTATTCCTTGCACTTGTGGGACAAGTAACTAATCACACATTCTTTTCTTTCTTTCTTTCTTTCTTTCTTTCTTTCTTTCTTTCTTTCTTTCTCTCTCTCTCTCTCTCTCTCTCTTTCTTTCTTCTTTCTTTCTTTCTTTCTTTCTTTCTCTCTTTCTTTCTTTCTTTCTTTCTTTCTTTCTTTC
>NW_004949222.1:57987-62958 GCF_000317375.1 Microtus ochrogaster | reverse complement strand
TCTCTCTCTTTCTTTCTTCTTTCTTTCTTTCTTTCTTTCTTTCTCTCTTTCTTTCTTTCTTTCTTTCTTTCTTTCTTTCTTTTCTCTCTCTCTCTCTCTCTCTCTCTCTCTCTCTCTCTCTTTTTTGGTTTTTCGAGACAGGGTTTGGATCTAGCTCTGTAGACCAGGCTGGCCTCGAACTCACAGTAATTCGCCTGTGTCTGCCTCCCTAGTGCTGGGATTAAAGGCGTGTACAACCACTACCACCCAGCTCTCCATATATATTTTTTTTATGGACTTTTCAGTACCATGCTTCAGAGAGCACAGCACTCTGAAGACTCTTGGAGGCACCTGATGGGTAAAACCATTATACAACACTCCTGTCCTCTAGGGAACTGGAGCTGGCTCTGGCTTTCATCCTAAAAACTTCTTTCTGGAATGTACTCTCTTACCCAGCCACTGCAGACACTCTGTAAGCACCTACTGTGTGCTGGCAGTGTGCGAGGGCCATGTCATTGTGCGTGTCCTGGTCTTCATACACTCCCAGCTTTGTTTCGGGGCTTTGATCTGAGGATATAGCTCACGTTAACACCATTACCTAACATGTCTGAAGCCTGGGATGATGTTCCTAGCATGTCAACAAAAGTGACATCTGTGTTTGGCCTGGGGATATAGCTTGGTGGTAGGTTTACTTATAGTATTGCAACCAATCGGCAAACAGCTATAGAAAGGTGGCACAGACCGTTGTGATGATTAGTATTAGTCGTCAGCTTGACAAGAGTTAGAATTACTGTGGGTGGCAGGCACACCCCCTGGACAGGGAATCCTGGATTGTGTAAGAGCGGAGAACAGGCTGGAAAGATTCCTCCACAGGTAAGAACACTTTTTGCTCCTGCAGAGGAACAGGGCTCGGTTCCTAGCACACACATGGCAGTTCACAACCATCTGTGACTCCAATTAAAGGTGATTTCATGCCCTTTTCTGATTTCCTTGGGTACCAGGCATACACATGATACATGCACACATAAATGCCCATGCAAATAAATCTAAACTATAGAAGTGTGAAAATAGGACCATCCCTGCCGCGCTTCATCCTTGCTCTCTGCCCCGTTGCTTCTTTGATGTGGACAGCGTGTGACTAGCTGCCTGATGTTGTGACTTCCCCCAACACTATGGACTTCAGCCTTAAACTGTGAGCTGAAATAAATCCTTTCCCCCTAAAGTTTCTTTTGACATGAAAAGCAAAACAAAAACAAAGACATCGTAATTCCAAGATTTAGGAGGTTTATGCAAAAAGATCACAAATTCAAGGCTGGCCTAGGTTACATAGTAGGTATGAGACCAATTTGGATGACATATGAGACCTCATTTTATTTATTTATTTATTTATTTTTTAATTTAATTTAATTTTATTTTTTTGGTTTTTCGAGACAGGGTTTCTCTGTGGCTTTGGAGCCTGTCCTGGAACTAGCTCTGTAGACCAGGCTGGTCTCGAATTCACAGACATCCGCCTGCCTCTGCCTCCTGAGTGCTGGGATTAAAGGCGTGCGCCACCATCGCCCAGCCTAGAGACCTCATTTTAAAAAGAAAAATCAGGGGCTGGAGAGATGGCTCAGAGGTTAAGAGCACTGCCTGCTCTTCCAAAGGTCCTGAGTTCAATTCCCAGCAACCACATGGTGGCTCACAACCATCTGTAATGAGGTCTGGTGCCCTCTTCTGGCCTGCAGGCATACACACAGACAGAATGTTGTATACATAATAAATAAATATTTAAAAAAAAAATTAAAAAAAATAAATAAAAAGAAAAATCAGGGGCTGAGGAGAGGAGTCAGTGGAAAGAGCTCTTACCACACAGGTATAAGAATCAAAGTTTGGAATCCCAGCACCCAAGTAAATGCAGAGCTGACATGGTGCCTGCCCTCAAGAGGCAGGGACAGAGGATCTGCAGAGCAAGCTAACTAGTTAGACTAGCCTAATTGACTAGCTCCGGGTCCACTTGAGAAACCCTGCCTCCATAGATAAGGTGGAGGGAGAGCTAGAAAGACACATGCCGACTTCCTTTGGCCTCCACAGCACATATACACACATTCACTCACCCTACACAAACACGCTCAGTCACACACATTCAAACACGCACATACACAACCCAAAGTGGGTGTGCAATCTGTAACCCAGCACACTGGAGATGGATGCTGGAGAATCAGGAATTCAAGGTCAGGCTGATGAAAGTGCTTGCCGCGTAAGCCTGGCAACCTGATTTTGATCCCCAGTAACCCATGTAAAACAACAAGAACTTATTCCTCAGGTCTGTCCTCTGGCCTCCACACATGGCCACACACTCCCTATCCTCTGCCACACACAGACACATGAACATAACAACCCTCAGATACACACAGGGACACATGCATACACACACAGAGACACAGACAAACACACACACATATGAATACAGAGACATAGACACGTAGATACACACAGACACATATATACACACAGACAGATACATACACAGATGCGCACACACATGTACACACAGACATACATAAACACACAACACTAAATTAATGTTTTAGCTGGGTGGTAGTGGTGCACCTTTAATCCCAGCACTCAGGAGGCAAAGGTAGGAAGATTTCTGTAAATTCAAGGTCAGCCTGGTCTACACAAGCTAGTTCCAGGACAGTTAGGGCTGTTACTCAGAGAAACCCTGTCTCAAAATTAACATTTTAAATGCACACACACCAAAATACAAAAAATGAAAATAACAACAATAAAACCTGGATGGATTGAGGGTGGAGCTCAGCTGATAGAAGCTTAACATACCTGATGTCCTGGATTCCCTCCCCAGCACAACATAAACTGGGCATGGTGGCACATGCTCGTGATCCTGGCAGTTAGGTTCTGTAGGCATGAGTATCGGGAGTTCAAAATTATCCATAGCTACATGGTCAGTTTGAGGCAGTTCTGAGTTATGTGAGAAAAAACAAAAATTGGAGGTAAAGTTCAACAGTAAAGCCCTTCCCTGACATGCACAAGACCCTAGGTTTTATTTCCAGCATTAACAGGAAGCGAGGAAGGAAAGGAGGCAGGCAGGCAGGGAAGGAGGCAGAAAAGGAAGACTAGAGACTGACTCGCCTTCAGGAAAGGAAGCAGACAGATACCTGTCTTTTGTTGCTAGAATATAGCAGCAGACTGAAGGAAAATAATTCCTGCCTTCAAAAACTGTCAGCCCCAGGAAGGGCATGGTGTCGTGAATTCTGTTTATCCATCTTTGATCATGGAGACTTCTGGAAGATGGGTTAGGAAGAAAGGAGCTGATCTCTGGTGCAGGGGATGCTCATAATAAACCCAGCAGCCAAGCCCTGTTGTGTGCTTCATATACTCACTTCATCCTAGCAACAGCTCCATGGGAGGCAGATGTTGTAATTATTCCACTTTACAGACGACGACAGGATGAAAGAGAGGCTGTGTATCTATGCAACTTCACACAATTGTCTAGACAGAGCTAGGATTTGAAGTCTGGCTGTCTGACTCACAGCTGTGCTAAAGCAGCCAGGATAGGTTGCTAAAGATACATAATTCAAGCTGGGGGTGGAGTTCAGAGGTAGTGAACTTGCCTAGCTCATGCAAGACACTGGGTTTCATCCCTAGTACTGCAAAAACAACAATTATAAAGAGTGGTTTTCATTTCTTGATATTTACATCCTCATTGAATCAATCCCTTCTATAAGACGAGGAGTGTGGCTTTCTGAGGTTAATTTTCATCGTCAGCTTCGTACAGTTACAGTCATCCTGAAAGAAGTCTCAACGAGAAAGAGGTCAGGTTGATTGTGGGAGACTGTCTTGATTGTGTTAATTGCTGTGGGAAGAAACAGCCCACTGAGGGTGGCCCCGGTCCCTAGGCAGGAAATCTTGGGCTGTCCCAGTATTTGGGAGGCAGAGGCAGGCAGACGGCTGTGAATGTCAGGGACAGCCTGGCTTACACAGGGAGCTCTAGGCAAGTCTATCTTAAAACAACAGAAAAGAGAAAACACGGAGAAAGGGGCTGAGAAGCCACGCACACACATATTCATCTTTCTCCTCTGGGTCACTGACCCGTGAGCTCTTTGGGCGTGGCTGACTGCTTCATTTCCTCCCAGCAACGGACCTAAAAAAGGCCTTTCTCTCTTAAAGTTGCTTTTGTCAGGGTATGTTTATCACAGCACAGCAACCGGAAACAAAACTAGGACATGAGGCTGGTAATAAACAATTATATGGTGGGTTGGAGGTCTAGCTCCATTGGCAGAATCCTTGCCAAGTCCGCACTTCATGAAAAAAGGAGAGAAAAGTAAAAACAGCAGCTGGGTGTAGTGGTGCACTCCTGAAATCCCAGCGCTTGAGAGGTGGAGGCAGACCCCTCAGGAGTTAAAGGTCAGCACTGGAGAGGCGGGGCAGACCCCTCAGGGGTTAAAGGTCAGCACTGGAGAGGCAGGCAGACCCCTCAGAGCTAAAGGCCATCCTTAGGTAGGTGGAGATTTAGGCTAACCAGGGCTACATGAGGTCCTGTCTCAAACTCCTCACCCATTTTTTGCTGCAATGAAATTTTTTGAGGATTTATTTATTTTTATGTGTATGGGTGTTTGCCTGCGCACATGTGTGTGCACCGTGTGCATGCCCAATGTCTACTGAAGACAGTGTTAGGTTCTCTGGAACTGGAATCACAGATGGTTGCTAGCTGCCATGTGAGTGCTGGGAACCGAACCTGGGTCCTTTGTGAAAGACCATCTCTTCTGCTCTCAGATGAACTCTTGAAAGGCCAATAAGAAGTGACTGCTCAGGGCTTTGCTTGGGAGTCTTAAAAACTAGTGAATGTATTTACTGCTGCCTAATTCTGTACAGAGGTCAGCTTCTCAGGGCCAACCTAAAGGGTATGAGATCTTACTTTTGGATGGATGTATTGGGGGTATTAATGTCCACACTTTTTTTTTTTTTTTTTTGTTTTTCGAGACAGGGTTT
>NW_004949222.1:56703-57434 GCF_000317375.1 Microtus ochrogaster | reverse complement strand
GCGAGTGCTGGGATTAAAGGCGTGTGTCACCACGGCCCGGCCTTAACTGTATTTTTAAAGATGTCGTCGTGTAGTCTAGGCTGGCCTTTGCCTTTTGTTGTACTGTGAGGATGACCTTTAACCCTTGGTCTTCCTGCCTCCCCCGTCCAGAGTGCTGGGATGACTGGTATGCAATCCTACACTTGGTTTTATGCAGTGCTGGGGACCAAACACAGGGTTTTGTGCTTGCCAAACAAATATTCTACTAACTGAGCCACATCCCAGTCTCTTAAATTCATTTTAAAAAATTATGCTTCCTTTGCGAGTAGCAGCAGCAGTGCTTACAAACTGCATTCTAAGAGTGGAGATCAAAAGCTACATGTGGTAGGTGGTTCTCTCCTGCATCTCCTGCATGCGGCAGGAGATGGAATTTAGGTCTTGAAACTTGGTGGTGATTACTTTTAACTGCTAAGCTTTCTTGCCAGCTCTTCAAAGCATTTATTTAAAAAATTTACATTTGGGCCTGAAGAGATGGCTCAGTAGTTGAGAGCACTGACTGTTCCTCCAGACACCCCAGATTCAATCCCCAGGACCCATATGATGGCTCACAACCATGTTTAACTAAAATTTTAGGGGATCCAGCACCCTCTTCTGGCCTTCCGGGGTACCAGACATACACACAGGCAAACCATCCATACACGTACATTGAAAACATTTTAAAATTACATTTAGTTTATTTATTTATTTATTTA
>NW_004949222.1:53109-56603 GCF_000317375.1 Microtus ochrogaster | reverse complement strand
AAGGACTACAGATAAGAGGGTGATTCTATTTAGTGTGTGTGTGTGTGTGTGTGTGTGTGTGTGTGTGTGTGTGTGTGCATGTGTGTTATGGTGGTAGACCAGGCTGGTCTTGAACTCACAGAGATCCGCCTGCCTCTGCCTCCCAAGTGCTGGGATTAAAGGCGTGCGCCACCATCGCCCGGCTAGTTTATTTATTTTGTGTGTGTGTGCACCCTTGAAGATCAGAAGACAACCTATCGGAGTTGATCTTGAAAGACTTTGGGGCACCTTAGCATTACTGCACCCCTCTTCCTGGGAACCAGGACCCTGGTAACCAACCACGCGTGTACGGGAGCTTTGAGTACTTTCCATCCCCATTGTAGTCTTTCTTCAATAGACCCGGACCCTGGAACTGGGGTGAGACGACCTGCAGGTGTTCCTCCTTGTAATCGCCATAACATTGATCAAGTAGAGTTAGCTGACCATTGAATGAAATACTCAAAATAGTTGACAAATGATTTTTGGACTTTCCCTTTGATTCTGTACTACCCCCTCCCTGATTTTGTGGTTTTTTTCCTTTAAAAGAGCTTGTAATAGACAAAGCAGGCGTCCTTCTCCTCTCGAGGCTGAGGGACCTCTGCCATGGCAGAATAAAAATTCCTCTTGCTATTGCATCAACCGTGTTGTGAGTGTCTCTTGGGGCGACCTCCTCCTTGGTGGGGCTTTAGGGCCCAACAATCTCTCCTTCTACTGTGTAGAGTTTGGGAATAAAACTCAGGCAGTCAGGCATGGTGCCAAATACCTTTACCCACTGAGCCATCTTTTTAGCCCTTCATGTTTTATTTAATTTCTTTTCAGTTCAGGATATGTGTATTTTACACTACTACAAATAACATCAGAGGCTGCATTTTTCACTTTTATAAAGAAAAATTATTTCGATCATAATTCTGATCCAAGATAGAGGGCACATATCTAACCACAGTCTCCTTGCCTGCCACAAGGTTTTGCATAAGAGGATTTAGCATGCATGGTTGTACATCCTTTGGTCTTACTTCTCAGTCACAAATGTCCAGCCACCAGGAACCTACTGATGGCCTTATGTAACCCTAATCTCTCAATGCCGAGGTTGGAATACATGTCTACACGCAGGACTGGGGCTATGTCATCGCTACTACAATGCTTGTGTAGCAAGCACAAAGCCTTGGGTTTGATTGCTGGCACTGAAAAAAAAAGCAAACAGGTGCAGTATTCCATGCCTGTTGTCCTAGAACTCAGGAGTTGGAGTCAAGAAGATCAGGAGTCAAGGTCATCCTCAGACGCGCGGCAAGTTTAGGGTTAACCTCTACTAGTAAGTCAGCATCTCAGTATTCCTAGTAAGGGAATTAACTTCAACACATGAACCCTTGGGGACACACTCAAGCCATGGATTTCTCAGGATATGACTCCATTGTAAATAGGTTAAAAGAAAACAAAAAACTTGTATTTTAAAGTGGTAATAATAATAATAATAATAATAATAATAAAAGGCTGACCATAGTGGCACACACCTTTAACCCCAGCACTCAGGAGGAGGCAAAGGCCAGAGGACCTCTATGAGTTCAAGGTCAGTTTGGCCTACAGAGAGAATTTCAGGACAGCCAGTGGTTTTGTTTGTTTGTTTGTTTTGTTTTGTTTTTTGAGACAGCATTTCTCTGTAGCTTTGGAGCCTGTCATAGAACTAACTAGCTCTTGTAGACCAGGCTGGCCTCGAACTCACAGAGACCTGCTTTCCTCTGTTTCCCGAGCGCTGGGATTAAAGACGTGTGCCACCACTACTCAGCTTCACATATAAGTCTTAAACAAAAAGTTCATAGCTGGCCTCACCTGGCCCCAGAATGCTCCAGCAGGCCAGGAGTCTGAGGTAGGGTGATTATAAAATAAATCCAAGGTCTGCCCAGGCTACAGAGTGAATTATGGCCAGCCTGGGCAACTGTCTTAGTCACTGTTCTATTGCTGTGAAGAGACAGCATGAATGACTCAAAGAATACGTTTAACTGGGGGTCTGCTTACAGTTTCAGAGCCCATTATTGTTGTGGCAGGGAGCATGGTAGGATGCATGGGGAGGGAGAGAGGGAGGGAGGGAAGGAGGGAGGGAGGGAGAGGGAGAGAAGCTGGACCCGGGCTTTTGAAACCTCAAAGTCTACCCTCAGGGGCACACTTCCTTCAGCAAGACCACACCTCCTAGTCATTCTAATCCTTTCAAAGAATTCTACTTCCTGGCATTCAAACATATGAGCCTATGGAAGCCATTCTTACTCAAACATCACAGCACTTAGATCTGTCTCCAAATAAAACATTGGTCTGGGAAGGTGGCTCAGTAGTAGAGTGATTGAGAATCAAGGCTCAATCCCCAAACAAAGAAACATCCACAAAAGTCAGGAATGGGCCCCTTGACTAGTTTAGTACAGTACTTGCCTGTCATGCATAAGGCCCTGGCTTCCTATGCATACATAACATCCACAAATAGAGAGACGTGGTATATAAATACAAGCATATTTTAGATGTATACATTGCTTGCATGGACCCCAGGGAAGCCTCCCTCTCTATGTAGAATAGAATGGCCGTAAATCCCTGATCCTCTTTCCTCTACATTATACATGTGTGTTTACATATATGCTACATATAAATGTACATAAGTAAACACATGACAAGACATACATACATAGAAATGCACATGTGTATAACACATGTACATACATAGACATTAATACAGAGTCATCTGCACATAATATACACACATACACATATAGAAAGAACTACATTTAATCAACAGATGGCCAATTGGATAAGGAGATTGATTAAAAAGAGCGGCATTTATACACAAAGGCACATACAAACATCACATAAATACACAGAAATGTGTAACAGAGCTGTGGGTGTTGCTCAGTGGGTAGAGTTTGTTCACAGGCCCTGCACGACCTGGGTATGGTGGTGTACTCGTAATCCCAGCACACCTGAGGTAGAGACAGGAGAAAGATCAGAAATTCAAGGCCATCCTCTGCTACACAGCAAATTTGATTCAGGTTGGGTTACATGAGCTCCTTTCTCAAATAAAATAAACAAACAGGGCTGAAGGGACAGCTTAGTGATCATGAGGGCACACTGTTCTTACAGAGAACCTGCGTTCAGTTCGCCACACACATATTCGGTGACAATAACTGCCCGTAGGTTCAACTCAGGGGATTGAATACCCAGTTCTGGCCTCCAAAGACACATCCATGCCTGTACACATATCTACAGTATATGTAATTCATTAACATGTAACTAAAAATAAAGCCGGACATGGTGACACATGCTTTTAATCCCACCACGTGGGAGGCAAAGGCAGGCAGAGGCAGGCAGATCTCTGTGAGGTCAAGTCTAGCCTAGTCTACATGGTGAGTTCTCAGAAAGCCAGAGCTACATACTGAGTGACATTCTCAAAGCAAACAAACAGAAATCTTTTATTTTATTTTATTTTATTTTATTTTATTTTA
>NW_004949222.1:49003-52518 GCF_000317375.1 Microtus ochrogaster | reverse complement strand
TCCTTGCTCGTGCTCTCTCTTCTTCTGCTCCTGATTTGGACCTTGAGATTTCAGTCTGGTGCTCCAATGTCGGTCTCTGTAACAAACAGAAATCTTAAAACAAATTACAAACCCAAAACAATGAAATACTTACAAAGAGTCATACATGAAAAAAACCCTATACATGTTTATGTTTCCCTGCACACATATATAGAGATAACTATATACATACGCATATAAATACATTACTAATATATTCATATATATGTACCGCACACATATTATATGGAAAGAGCTACATGTACAAAGAAGTAGACAACACGATGTACAAGTGCACACATACAGACACATATACAAAATACAAAGAGAAATGGATATGGACTGGGGGTAGTGCTTTCCCAAGCCCAAGGCCTATGCCCTATGCCCTATGCTCTCCCAGTCACACACTTATGCCACACAGGTGGCACATTTTGTTCTAAACCACTTGAAGGCATGTCGTACAAAGAATGTGTGCTTCTGCCCTTTGGCCTTTGCTAAGAACAGGACCGTTCTTAATATGATTATCCTACGGTCAGCAGATGCAGGAAGTGTAACCCTGACCTAGTCCTGCTATCTAATCTACAGTCCATATTCCATTTTCATCCGTGGCCCAGTCATGGGAAGCCCATCCTCCAAAGCACGAGTCAGATGTTTGGTCCTGCCCTTTGTGCCTCCATTGTCCGTTAAGTGTTGAAGGTTTTGGCAGATGCACATCAGTTGTTTGGAGAACAGCTGTTGCTGTACATATTTTTTTTTGGTTTTTTTCGAGACAGGGTTTCTCTGTGGTTTTGGAGCCTGTCCTGGAACTAGCTCTTGTAGACCAGGCTGGTCTCGAACTCACAGAGATCCGCCTGCCTCTGCCTCCCGAGACCACAGAGAAACCCTGTCTCGAAAAACCAAAAAAAAAAAAAAATTTAAAAGATTTATTGAAGCTATTGTTTTATTTCATGTCAATAGGTGGTTTAATTTGAATTTTTGAGATAGGATCTCACTGGATCTTAGCTGACCTGAAACTGGGACTAAAGCATACCTTACCATGTCTATTATATGGGTGTTTGCCTGTACACATGTATCTGCACCGTGTGCATGCTTCGTGACCACTGAGTCAAGAAGGTGTCAGATCCTAGGACTGAGTTATAAATGGTTGTGAGCTGCTGTGTAGCTGAGGGTAGAACACAGGTCCTCTGGAAGAACAGTCAGTGTCATTAATCACAGAACCCTTAATCCAGGACCCCCTTCAAAGTAGTTTTGGTTTTCGAGACAGGGTTTCCCAGTAACTTTGGAGCCTGTTCTGGAACTAGCTCTTGTAGACCAGGCTGGCCTTGAACTCCCAGAGATCCGCCTGCCTCTGCCTCCCGAGTGCTGGGATTAAAGGCCTGCACCACCACCGCCTGGCCAAAGTATTTTTTATGTGTAAACATTTTCATTTTACAGATAGGAAGAAAAATTTAAGAACAGCTTTACTGCCGGGCGGTGGTGGCGCATGCCTTTAATCCCAGCACTTGGGAGGCAGAGGCAGGTGGATCTCTGTGAGTTCGAGACCAGCCTGGTCTACAGAGCTAGTTCCAGGACAGGCTCCAAAACCACAGAGAAACCCTGTCTCGAAAAATCAAAAAAAAAAAAAAGAACAGCTTTACTGAAGCATAATATCTATGCCATAACCCGTGGGTGTTTCTAGCTTAGATTTTAATAAGTGTTGATGTAGTATTCCTTCTGAAATCATAATCATAATTAAATAATAGATAGATCAGCCACACCCAAAAGTTTTTTCTTGTTGCTTGGGAACCTGCTCCGCCACTGTCTCCTCCCTCTCTGTACTTCAAATGATTATGTCTCTGTCTCTGTAGTTTGCACTTTCTAGAATGTTCTAGAGGTGAAATCAGGATATGTTCTGGTTTTGGCTTGCTTTTTTCACTCAGCATGATTATTCTGTGATTCATTCTCGTTGGGAGGTGCATCAATATTTCACTTTTTAAAGCTGCTGATACTGAAAAACAGTTTTGTTTTGTTTTTTGGGGACAGAGTTTCTCTGTGTAGCCCTGGCTGACCTGGGACTCCCTCTGTAGACCAGGCTGGCCCCAGACTCAGAAGTTTGCCTGGAGTTAACTGTAACTGGATTTGTAACTGGATACAGGAAGGCAGCAAGTGCTCAGCAGGTGAAGCAGCTTGTCAGGGCTGTATCTCAGAGTCGGTGGAGAGAGTGACTGGAGATGTGCTGCCACATCTGTAATTCTAGCACTCTGTGGACCAGGCTGGCCTCAGACTCACAGAGATCCTCCTGCCTCTGCCTCCCGAGTGCTGGGATTAAAGGTGTGCACCACCACAGCCCGACAGAATTGGTTTTCTTTATCCAACAAGTGGGACCTGGACAATGAAGTCAAAGGGGGTCAGGCTTGGTGACAAGTGCCCTACGCTCTGCCGTGGTTATCTGCCTCAGTTCCTGCCATGGCTTCTTGAGAGGCTGTGACCTGTAAGGCAAATAAACCCTTTCCTATGTAAGTTACTTTTGGTAGTGTTTATCACAGCAACAAATACCAATCTAGTATGCCCTTTGAGCCATTTTGCTGGCCCACTCTTTTTGTTTGTTTGGGCTTGTTTTGGAGACAGGGTTTCTCTGTGTAGCCCTGGCTGTCCCAGAACTCCCTTTGTAGACCAGGCTGGCCTTGAACTCACAGAGTGCTGGGATTAAAGGCGTGCCCCACCACTGCCCTACTTACTTTTTTTCTTTTGACACAGACTCTCACCACGTGTTCTAGGCTAACCTTGGATTCCAGATCTCCCTGCCTCTGACTTCCAAATGCTGGAATCTCAAACAATGAATAGCCTCTCAATCAAGTCACTAACTTGTGCATATACAGTTATACCTATTCTACCTGTTGGGAAATTCTTCAAACTGTCAGACTGGAATGCTGGGTCAAAGGAGACACATGTTTATGGCTCAGGAAGATGATAGCAAAGCACTGTCCATGGGAACCAGGCTATCATATGCCAACACTGATTGTTCATGTGTTCCCCCTGCTACTGTCCACAAGTTATTTCACTAACTTTTGATCATTTGCCAATCAGATAGGTAGAAAGTGACATCTCACACAGTTTTCATTTTCATCCAAATGCAAATTATCTTTCCAAATACTTAATAGTCATTTTGTGTGTCCTTCTTACAGTTTTTTCCGTTTCCCCCAAAACAATGTGGCTCAGTGGATGAAGGCTCTTGCCGCCAGTTTGATCATGTGACCCACATGGTAGAAGGGAAGGACTGACTTCCACACGTGCGCCACAGTGCATGCTCGCTCATTCTCTCTCTCAAGCTCACATGCACGTGCATACACACATGCACACACAAAATAAATACAGTCGGGCGATGGTGGCGCACGCCTTTAATCCCAGCACTCGGGAAGCAGAGGCAGGCGGATCTCTGTGAGTTCGAGACCAGCCTGGTCTACAGAGCTAGTTCCAGGACAGGCTCCAAAGCCACAGAGAAGCCCTGTCTCGAAAAA
>NW_004949222.1:48373-48878 GCF_000317375.1 Microtus ochrogaster | reverse complement strand
CTTTTTTTTTTTAAATATTTATTTATTTATTTATTATGTATACAATCTTCTGTCTGTGTGTATGCCTGCAGGCCAGAAGAGGGCACCAGATCTCATTAAAAACATTTTTAAGAACACTAAGTTGGAATACAGAAATAATACAAGAACTCAAGTAACTTCTCTTCGGGCAGTCTTGGTGCATGCTGTTAATCCCAGCACTCGGCAGGCAGAGGCAGGAGGATCTCTGAGTTTGAGGCCAGCCTGGTCTACAAGAGCTAGTTCCAGGACAAGCTCCAAAGCTACCAAAGCTACTGAGAAACCCTGTCTCAAACAAACAAACAAACAAAGAAACAAACAAACAAAATCCTAAAAAAAAAAAAACAGAAAACAAACAAAAAAGACTTTTCCCATTCTTTCTTCAAAAAGTATTTTTAAGGGGCTGGAGAGATGGCTCAGTGGTTAAGAGCATTGCCTGCTCTTCCAAAGGTCCTGAGTTCAATTCCCAGCAACCACATGGTGGCTCACA
>NW_004949222.1:42831-48273 GCF_000317375.1 Microtus ochrogaster | reverse complement strand
GAAAAAACAAACAAAACTAAAGCCCTAAAATTATTAAAAAAGTATTTTTAATTTTTGTGTGTATATGTATGTATATCTGAGTGTTCAGGAGTCCACAGGAGTCAGAAGAGGCCATCAGATCACTGGGTACTGAGAACCGGAAAGTCTGGTCCTCTGCACTGTGTCAAATGTTCTTAGCTGTTTTTCTAGCCCAAAATAACATAACTTTTATACTTTTATTGTGTTTTATTTATTTATTGTGTGTGGAGGGTGGGCACGCACACGCCGTGGCATGTGTGTGGCAGTCAGAAGACAACCTGTAGCAATTCTCTCCTTTCACTCTGTGGGTCTCTGGACTTGAAAGCAAAGTGTTCAGGCTTGGTAGCTAGCATCTTCTCACGCTGAGCCACCTCACAGAAACAACAGGGTGCCTTGTAATCCAGACTGGTCCCAGACTCTCTATTCAGCCAAGGATGACTTCGGAGTTTTTTAATCCTCTCTGTGAGTTATTTCAGAAGTTCAGAAAATGTTTTTACGGAAGTGAAGCAAAGCTGCTGCCTGGGATTTTTACTGTGTTTCTCCTTGGAGAAAAACTTCCTGCCGGTGTTAGGCAGGTCCAAGGTTCTTGAGGTTTTTGTTTTTTTCTTAAATATTTACTTATTTATTATGTATACAATATTCTGTCTGTGTGTACGTCTGCAGGTCAGAAGAGGGCACCAGACCTCATTACAGATGGTTGTGAGCCACCATGTGGTTGCTGGGAATTGAACTCAGGACCTTTGGAAGAGCAGGCGATGCTCTTAACCACCAAGCCATCTCTCCAGCCCAGGTTCTCGAGGTTTTAAACCAGGTTCCAGCGCCCTCCCCTGGCTCATCCGTGAGCAGCCCTTGCTAACTCCAAGAGGAAGGACAGCTAAATGCCCGCTTCAGTCATAAATGCCCAAGGTACTTGGGCAACATGCACGATTAACATGTCCAGAGACTCTGTCAAATAACCAGGGGGTTATGTAAGCGATGAATGTTAAGTTTTCCCTCCCTTACTTTTTTCTTTTCAGATTATTTCATTAATAAATTAACAAATCGATTATGCACGTGTGTAGGGTGTGTGCGCGGCACAGTGCATGAGTAGTCAGAGGACAACTTGTGGGGGCCAGTTCTCACCTTCTGTTGTGTGGGTGCGTGGATTGGAGTTGGGTCCTCAGGCTTGATGGTGATGTGTCCTTACCCACTGAGGGGAGGGGTATTAACCATTTTAAATAGAGTGGCCAGAAATGGTCTCAATGAGAAGAGCAGGGAAGTAAGGAAGTGAAAAGCCAGCCAAGTGGGTTATCTGGTGTAATAACATTCCAGAAAGAGGGAATCTCCAGTGCAAAGGTCCTGAGGCAGACATGTGTATGTACGATCATTGAGTAATCAGGAAAGAGACCCAGAGGAGTGAGCGGTCGAAGGGAAAAAGTTACCGGGCAAGATGTTTCAGTGGGTTAAGGCCCTGGCCACCAAGCCTGTGGACAATGGAAGGAGAGAACTGAGTTTGGAAGGCCCTCTGTCCTTCACGTGTGTACCCTAGCCCTTGAATCCACAAACACGCACAGACTTGCACGCACTAAATTAATAAAGAAAATAAGTAAAACTTTTTAAACTATCTTTTAAAAAATTTATTTATAATGTATATGGTGTTTCGCCTTCACGCCTGCCTGCAGGCCAGAGAAGGGCACCAGGTTCCATTACAGATGGTTGTGAGCCACCATGTGCTTGCTGGGAATTGTACTCGGGACATCTGGAAGAGCAGCCAGTGCTCTTCTGATCCAACTCACCAGCCCAAGTACGTTTCTTTTAAAGAGTGGGGGTGGGGAGACAAAGCAGGAAGACAACAGGGCAGATCCTTAAAAGTCTCTGGGAAAGGACTTGATCTTTCTATTTGTTCTTTTCAAACCAGGGTTTCTCTGCGTAGCTCTTACTCTCCTCCTCCACAAACTCAGAGATCTACCTGCCACTGCTTCCCTAGTGCTGGGATTAAAGGTGTGCGCACCACACCCAGCTATGAGACACGACCTTTAATTCATGTGAAGTCCTGTATAGGTCTCTAAGCAGAGCTAACAATACCTTGGCTAACAATACCCTAGCCTCCTTCTAGCTGGTCTGTGGGCTCACACATAGAATTAAAATGATGAGAGATGAGGACTTCCTTAGCCCAGGCTGGACCAGGATGGAAAACACAATGGTGGTGAGGCGTGGCTGGGTACTGGATACATTTTGAAAATGAAGCATATATTATTTCCGTATTCATTGGAATAAGAAGTTTGATAATGGTTAGGGCTCTAGCTCAGTTGGTAGTGTGCTTGCTTAGCAAGCATGGAGTCCAGGGTTCCTTCTCCAGCACCAGATAACCAGATACATACACACACACACACACACACACACACACACACACACACACACACTCAAGATCATCCAGGCTGGTTTGTCTCAAAAACAAACACCAGCCGGGTGGTGGTAGCACACGCCTTTAATCCCAGCACTCTGGAGGCAGAGGCAGGCAGATCTCTGTGAGTTCAAGGCCAATCTGGGCTACAAAGTGAGTTCCAGGACAGGCTCCAAAGCTACACAGAGAAACCCTGTCTCAAGAAACCAAAAAGCAAAGACGCGAACAAACAAAACCCTGCAAAAACCACCATTTGAAATTTGAACAGTGAGAAGGAAAGAGGAGACTTCAGGTGATTTTGCCTTGATGCTGGTGGCCTGGATATCAAGGACAGGGTAGCCATTAACTGAGACATTGCCCATTTTAATATTTTATTCTTTTTGAGACAGGTCCTCTCTATAGCCCTGGAAATCCTAGACCAGGCTGTTTTTGAACAGAGAGATTTCTTCCTGCCTCTTCCTCCCGAGTGCCGGGACTAAAGCTATGACTATGGCTGGCTACCCTTTTAATGTTTTAAATTAAATTGCAAAACAACAGGCCCTCTGCCCCTTATAACATTATTTATTTTCTAGCTGGTTGTAGTGGCACACACCTTCAGTCCTAATTGCAGCACTTGGGAGGCAGAGGCAGGCGGATCTCTGTCTACAGAGTGAGCTCAGGACAGCTAGAACGGCATACCGAGACGCTGGGCCATCCAGGGCCACTTATGACATTTTCATGTCGCGTCTCTCGGTCTCCCTTTGGTTTGGGACATTCCTGCTTCCTCTTCCCCTGCTAAGGACGGAGCCTAGAGTCTGACACACACTTGGTCTACCTGCCTTCTCCTTCCTTTATCTTTTATCACACGGAAAATTTTTCTTATTTTTCTATTATATTGATTAGTTGTGTGTGTGAGCGTGGGTACTTGCACACTATTGTAAGCATGAGGAAATCAGAGGACAGCCTTCTAGAGTTAGCTCCCTCCCTCCCTACGTGGGTCCTGGAGATCTCCTCTGCTCTGTAGGCTTGTGCAGCAAGTCTTCGTGTACTTGCCTTTGCTCACTGAATCAGTGGCCTCCTTTCTCTTCCTTTCTTCCTTCCTTCCTTCCTTCCTTCCTTCCTCCCTCCCTCCCTCCCTCCCTCCCTCTCTCTCTCTCTTTCTTTCTTTCTTTCTTTCTTTCTTTCTTTCTTTGAGACAGGGTTTTCTCTGTAGCTTTAGAGCCTGTCCTGGAACTAGTTCTTGTAGACCAGGCTGACCTCAAACTCACAGAGATCCGCCTGCCTCTGCCTCCCCAGTGCTGGGATTAAAGGTGTGTGCCACCACTGCCTGGCCTTTTTTTCTTTTTAAGAAAAGGTCTCCTATAGCCCTCCCATTTCCCTATGTATCTGAGAATAATATTGAACTGATCATCTTTTGTTTTTAAATTACATTTTAATGTGTCTTGAGAAATGGCTCAGCAATCAGGAGCACTGGCTATTCTTTCAGAAGACGTGTGATCCATTCCCAGCACCCACAAGGTGACTCACAACCATCTGTAACTCCAGTTCCAGGGGATTGAACCCCATTTTTTGGACAGCTTGGGCACTATGCACATACAAAGCACATGTACAATGCAGGCAAAACCCATCACATAAATTTTTTAATTACATATTTATTGATTTGAGCGCATGTGTGTGCCTGTGTTTGAGCTGCATGCATGCCACAGTGCACGTGGACATAGGAGAACAACTTGAGGAAGTTTTCCTTTTCTCTATTTGAGTCCTGGAGTTTGAACGCAGGTTGTTTCTCCTTGGTGAGGCGTCTCACTTGCCTTCCTGCTTTTGGAGCTGAAGTTTTAATAAAGTTTGAAATGAAGGACTATTACCCCCTAGTGGTTATATGGGGAATAGCCTAACTCGTTTTTTTCCTCAGTTTTTGTGTGTGTGTGTTTCATATCCATATCTCCCCCCAACCCAACCCCGTCAATCTTGTTATGCAACAGACGAGACCATGACTTCTGACCCTCTGCCTCCAAGTGCTGAGATGACACCCACATGTGTTTGAAAGCCCTAGACACTTCTTTGTAAGGTGTTTTTTTAAAATTAGTATTATTTGCAGTTAGGATCATGTGACAAATCTTCACAAATGCCACGATAGTGTGGTTAGTTTTTGTGTTTTACTAATGAGTGTTGATGTTTCCCTGCATGTGTGTGCACCATAAGCATGTATTGGTGTCCAAGAAGGCTGGAGAGGGCATTGGACCCCCTGGAACTGGAATTACAGATAGGTGTGAGCTGCCATGTGGGTGCTGGGAACTGGACAGTGCTCTAACCACTGAGCCAAAGCTCTGGCTCTCCAGCCCCACTGGTCGCTTTATCTACAACCACTTTGTGAAAGGAGATTTCTGTTAGGTGACAGTTTGTAATTGATGTCAATCTTAAGGGCTCACACAGGAAGGCTATGTAAGTGTTCCATTTCTTCTGGAATCTTCACCCACTTGCTTCACTGTGGGGTCTTTCCTGAATCAATTACTCAGAACTGGCTTTGTTTGTTGACTGGTTTACAGCTAGGTAGAATCTCTCATTCTGAAATCCCATGATTGGGGGGAGGGGCTGGAGAGATGGCTCAGTGGTTAAGAGCACTGGCTGCTCTTCCAGAGGTCCTGAGTTCAATTCCCAGCAACCACATGGTGGTTCATAAACTGCCTGTAACTCCAGTTTTAGGGTATCTGGCATGAGGATGTCACACAGACATGCATGCAGGCAAAACACGAGTGCACATGAAATAATAATAAATAATTTGTACTTTTTAAAAAAAATCATGATAGTTTGGAACTCATCATGTAGCCCAGGTTTGCTTCAAACTCATGATGATCCTCCTGAGTCCTGGATTCCAGGAACCACTGTGTCTGGCCAATCGATTGCCTTTAATAGTTTGCTCCTTCTTTCCTTCCTTCCTTCCTTCCTTCCTTCCTTCCTTCCTTCCTTCCTTCCTTCCTGTCTTCTTTCCTTCTTCTTTTTTTCCTTTTTTCTTTTCTTTTCTTTTCTTTCTTTCTTTCTTTCTTTCTTTTTTTTTTTTTTTT
>NW_004949222.1:40475-42731 GCF_000317375.1 Microtus ochrogaster | reverse complement strand
ACAGTCCTGGCTGTCATGGAACTCACTTTGTAGACCAGGCTGGTCTCAAACTCACAGAAATTCTCCTGCCTCTGCCTCCCAAGTGCTTGCACTACCACCATCCAATTCATTTCCTTGTTTCTTTACTTTGTGTGTCTGTGTGCGCTTGCACAGGTGCGAGTGTGTTGTGAGTGCTTGTGAAGACCAGAGGACGGCCTTGGACATTGCTCCTCAGCTGTCATCTCTCCTTTTGACTCAGGGTCTCCCAGCAGCCTGAAACTGGCCAAGATGGCTGACCAGAGAGCCCCAGAGAACGAACTCCCTGTGTCTCTTTTCTCAGTGCTGGGACTGCAACCACTTGCCACCATATCCATTTAGAAAAAAAGAGCTTTGAAGAATGGAACTCAGGTCCTGCATCACTCTGGTACTCCTCTTCCATTATGTGGATTTCAGGGGTCAAATTAAAGTCGCCAGGCTTGACAGCAAATGCCCTCATCCACTGAGCCATCTTGACGTTCCAGTATTTTTCTCTTCAGCATTTACTTTTTTCTTTTTTGGTTTTTCGAGACAGGGTTTCTCTGTGGCTTTGAAGCCTATCCTGGAACTAGCTCTGTAGACCAGGCTGGTCTGGAACTCACAGAGATCCGCCTGTCTCTGCCACCCGAGTGCTGGGATTAAAGGCGTGTGCCACCATCGCCCGGCGATGTTTTTTGTTTTTTGAGACAGGGTTTCTCTGTAGTTGAAGCCTGTCCTGGAACTTGCTCTTGTAGACCAGGCTGGCCTCGAACTCAGAGAGATTTGCCTGCCTCTGCCTTCCGAGCGCTGGGATTAAAGGTGTGCGCCACCACCATCCTGCTTCTCTTAAGCACTTACTATCAAACCTATAATAAAACTCCTGCCTGAAGCCATCCTGCTGTATGTAAAATTTCATTCTTTGAATTCATGAGACAAGAACCTGGCTGCCACTGATTCAGTGGAAATTTTGTGTGACCATGAAAGTCCATCACCCTAACTCCTGGAAGCGCACAGGGGGCTAGGAATTTCTCTCAAACTCAAGGACATCTTACTTTCCCAAATCATTAAGATATGAGAAACCCTTCTGTGAAATAACTGACCTTGCTCAAAGCCAAGGAGGGAAGCAGGGGGCAGTGGGGATGACACATGTGTTAGGAATGATGTATGCCTCCATCCCCATAGGTAGGAGAGGGATAAATTCCAGAACTCTCTGGGGGAGGAAAACAGCTCAGTGTGGGCCACCTGCCTTTACCTAGGGAGGAGAGGGGTGCAGGATAAACTAAAGGCTGACTGGTGGCCATGTCCTTTGAAAGCCCCATCTGTGAGGTCGGGCGATGGTGGCACACACCTTTAATCCTTGCGCTCGGGAGGCAGAGGCAGGAGGATCTCTGTGAGTTCGAGGCCAGCCTGGTCTACAAGAGCTGGTTCCAGGACAGGCACCAAAGCTACCGAGAAACCCTGTCTCGAAAAAACAAAAACAAACAAAAAAGAAAAGAAGAAAAAAAAGAAAAGAAAAAAGAAAGCCCCACCTGCATCCGCAGCCCAGAGTCTGGGGTGTTTATCTTGAGTCAGTCACAGCCCCTGTAGGGCTGCTGCATTCCTGACATGGTAGAGAGCACTCTGACATACATCTAGAGGTCCTTGAAATGGCAAAGGAGCCCAAAGTGGCTTCCAAGGGCTTCATGTGCACTCCGGAGTGGTTGAAGTTGGCTTCTCCTCCCCACCCCTGCCCTGCTTCTCTCTGGAGACTCTATTATTGATCTGAGATAGCTTGGGACAGAATAGGGTCACATTTTCTACCATGGACATGAAGGTGTTAGCGGTGGGGATATGGGAGGGCTTGTGAACTCTAAGACTATTGTAGTTTTCTCAGAAGGCTGCTTTTTCAGTTTTTAAATTAGACTTAATAATTTTATTTTGTATATTTTTGTGCATGTCTGTGTGGGCACCACATACATAGTTGGTACTTGAAGAGGTCAAAAGAGGGTATGGGATCCTCCGGAACTAGAGTTACAGATGGTAATGAACTACCATGTGGGTGTTTGGAACAGGGTCCCCTACAAGAGCAGCAGGGGCTCTTTTTTTTTTTTTGGTTTTTCGAGTTTCTCCGTGGTTTTGGAGCCTGTCCTGGAACTAGCTCTGTAGACCAGGCTGGTCTCGAACTCACAGAGATCCACCTGCCTCTGCTTCCCGAGTGCTGGGATTAAAGGCGTGTGCCACCACTGCCCGGCGAAATGTAATCAAGAATTTTTTTTATATTTA
>NW_004949222.1:38707-39871 GCF_000317375.1 Microtus ochrogaster | reverse complement strand
ATTTATTCTTTCTTTCCTTCTTTCTTTCTTTCTCTCCCTGCTCTCTGTGTGTGTGTGTTCACATGTGTGCATGTATGTGCAAGAGAGTGCATGTTGAGTGGGCACATACTCAGCACATGTGTGGAGCTAAGAGAACAGCCTGTCATACAGCCAGCTCTTCCCTTTCACTGTGAGGGTTCTGGGGACCAAATGCAGGTCTTCTGATCAGGCAGTAAGTGCCCTACCCCTGAGCCACCATCGTGTAGGTTTGTGCTCTCTCTCTCTCTCTCTCTCTCTCTCTCTCTCTCTCTGACATGGTCTCTGTGTAGGCCTGTCTGTCTGTCCTGGAACTCTTACCCTTTCCCAAGACGTGTATTCCAGGCTGGCCTTGAACTCACTGTGTAGCCAAGGATGACCTAGAACTCCCATTCTCCTGCCTCTACTCTCCAATGCTGGGATGGAAGGCATGTGCCGCCATACTAGGAGTAAAGCCAGGGCTCTGTGCATGTGAACCAGCACTGTACCAGTTGGGGTCCATCCTTAGCTTCTCACTTTCACACAAAGGTCCTTGTTCATGTTCTGTTTCCCGATAATCAGGTTGGCTGGGATCTTTCTCGTTCTTCCATAGTGAGGCATCAAACCCAGGACCTTTTCCATGCCAGGCACATGGCATTCCAGCTAGGCTATGTCTCTGGCCATTTTAAAATATTTTTTCATAACTTTGTATATAAGTGCTCCACATCATTTTACCTGTCCCCCCCTAAACTCCCTTCATGCCCTCTCCCAAATTCATGGTGTTTTCTTTAATTATTATCGAAATGTATATACTTATGCACTTAGAATATATATTCTAATTTATAGATATATAAAACTACTAAGTTATTAGCATTGTTTGTAAGTATATGTGTCCATGGCTGCTTGCTTGGGATTAGACATCTTGTTAGGATGCTCATCCCCTTGAGAAAATGGATTCTCCCTCTTTCAGCAGTCCTCGGCCACTCACAGCTCTTCACCTTGCAGGGGACCCGTAGAATTTCCTCCGTCTATCTTGGCATGTCAACTGAGGTCACTATGCTATCCTGGAAGGACCGGCTCCCAGCATCTGGAGGTAGGTGCTATGTAAGGTGGTAAGGCAGAGGATGGCTCCCAGCATCTGGAGGTAGGTGCTATGTAAGGTGGTAAGGC
>NW_004949222.1:32470-38527 GCF_000317375.1 Microtus ochrogaster | reverse complement strand
AAGGCAGAGGATGGCTCCCAGCATCTGGAGGTAGGTGCTATGTAAGGTGGTAAGGCAGAGGATGGCTCCCAGCATCTGGAGGTAGGTGCTATGTACAGTGGTAAGGCAGAGGAGCAAGTGACAGCCCTACTCCTCTGTAAATGTCATGAAATACAACGACTGTACCGGCAAAGATATCTTGGTAAGTTTGAGGCCTGGCTGGGTCATCTGAGACCCAATGACAGAACAAAAGAAACAGGTGGTGGGTGGGGCTGGGGAGGAGATGGAGAGACACACACACATGCCTACAAACAGACTGTTTAAGAACATGCCTGTTAAGTTTTACTTTTGTTTGCTGGCGGTTTGAGACAAGGTCTCACGTTGTCCCAGGCTAGCTTCTAACTCATTGTGTTGCCCAGGATGAATCCGATGCTGCCATCCCAGCATCCAGCAGGTGGAGACAGAAGGGTCGGGAGTTTAAGGTGTGATGCTAGTCTGGGCTACATGAGATCTTATCCCAGAAACAAAACAAGGACAGGGTGGACAAGGCAACTTAGCAGGTTAAGGCACTAGCTTGATAGCTTGATTTTCTGAGTTCGATTCCTGGAACCTACATGGTAGAAAGAGAGAAGCAATTGCTCCAAGTTGTCCTCTGATCTCCACAGGCACGCCTTGGTGTGTGTGTGTGTGTGTGTGTGTGTCCTGCTTCCATTAGATAAACGTGAGACAAACAAATGAAACCCAATACCAGTTCTAAACCTTAAACAAACAAACAAAAATTAAACAACAAAACAATCAAAACCAAACATCTACAAACTAAAACACCTTCAAATCACATCACTGGTCACCTGGGGCGTATGGGGTCTGCTGAGTTTGGGATATCTTATTATTGAGGGTGTGGCAATAATGGTAGCTGCTTTATAGCTAGATATCTTGGCCTGAGATCGTGTATAATGGCTTTCTTTTGGGCCACCAACCAGCTTCCAAATTACGACATAGAGACTTCTTATTTTATTTTATTTTTTTTTGGTTTTTCGAGATAGGGTTTCTCTATAGCTTTGGAGCCTGAACTGGAACTTGCTCTTGTAGACCAAGTTGGCCTCAAACTCACAGAGATCTGCCTACCTCTGCCTCCTGAGTGCTAGGATTAAAGGAGTGCGCCACCATGCCCGTAAACTTATTTTTTTATAATTAAATTTTTTCATTCATTTTACATCCGACCACAGTTTCCCTTTCCTTCTCCCCCGCTGTTTCTTCCCCCTCCTCCCTTTGCCCACCCTCTCCGTTTCTGTTCAGGTGTCCACAGAGCATGGCATACCGAGTTGAGGTAGGACTAAGCTCCTGACATGGAGACTTCTTATTAATTATGAATGCGCGGCCTTATCTTATGCTTGTCCCACTAGTTCTTTGTATTTTTTTTTTTTTTTGGTTTTTCGAGACAGGGTTTCTCTGTGGCTTTGGAGCCTGTCCTGGCACTAGCTCTGTAGACCAGGCTGGTCTCGAACTCACAGAGATCTGCCTGCCTCTGCCTCCCGAGTGCTAGGATTAAAGGCGTGCGCCACCACGGCCCGGCTTGTCCCACTAGTTCTTATAACTTAAATTAACCTGTTTCTCTTCACCCATGTTTTGTATTTTTTACCCTTTCTTTCATTCTGTGTGCCCTGCTTTGTGGCTGGCTGGCAGCTGCTGGCCCTGGGCATCTCTCTCTTTCTCCCACATTCTCTTCTCATACCTTCACCCTTACCCTCTGGCCTAGATTCTTCCTCCTACTTATTCTTTCTGCCCACCAGTCCCAACTATCCCTCTACTGCCTAGCTATTGGCTGTTCAGTTTTTTATTGGACCAATCAGGTATCTTAGGCAGGCAAGGTAAAACAGCAAGACATCTTAACATAATTAAAGAAATGTAGCATAAGCTAATATAACAGACCACTAGTTAAAGTAATATTCCACAACATAAACAAATGTAACACATATTTACATAGTTAAAGTATTATTCCATAAAAATGGTGGCACATGTCTTCAATCTCAGCTCTTGGGAGGCAGAGGCAGGCAGATCTTCATAAGTTTGAGGCCAGCCTGGTCAATATGGCAAGTTCTAGGACAGCAGGTATGCTGTATTGTAAGATCTTGTTTCAAAAACAATAATAAAAACAACAAAAAATATAGCTATGCTTTTTCCATAACAGAAAACAGAGACAAATCTGCGGTGGGAGGACAGAGAGACAGCAAGTGTCCTCCTCGTCGCTCCTACCTTGTTTTTTGAGACAGTGTGTAGTCATTTGTAGTAATATGAGTGGCTGGGCTGCATCCCCAGCACCCCAGCCGCACCCTGGCCGCCTGGCTAGCTTATGCCCCGAAATAATTACACGGAAACTGTATTCTTTTAAACACTGCTTGGCTCTTTAGTTCTAGCCCTTTTCTCAGCTAACTCTCGCACCTGGACTAACCCATTTCCAATCATGTGTGTCGCACCCCAAGGTGCGCTTACCGGGAAGATTCTAGCCTACATCCATCCTGGGTCAGAGCTTCGTCGCGTGTGCCTCAGAGAGCAGAGCTCTCGCCTCTGCCCGCAAGAGTGGAGCATCGTGTCTCTCTGAGGTGTCTGCCCCCAGAGGAGAGCTGTCGAGTCTGACCTCACTTCTTCTTCCTCCCAGCATTCTGCTCTGTTTACTCCACCCA
The DNA here is from genome assembly GCF_000317375.1 of Microtus ochrogaster. NCBI lineage: Eukaryota > Metazoa > Chordata > Mammalia > Rodentia > Cricetidae > Microtus > Microtus ochrogaster. The sequence goes on along the minus strand of NW_004949222.1, from coordinate 35,867 downwards.
CCTATGTTCTAACCTATCAGGGCAAGCAGCTTCTTTATTTAATTAACCAATGACCTTCCTCCATCAACAGTGTCTGTTGTTGAACCAGGCATCTGCTGATTTGGCTAAGCTTGTTTCCAGGAATCCTCCTGTTTCTGCTCCCTAGTGTTTGGACTGTAAATGTGTCTCACCCAATGCTCATGTGGGATCCAAATTCAGGTCCTTGTGCTTGCAGAACAAGCACTTTTCAAGAGAACCATCTCCCAAGCCCCCACACTGGAGATTTCTTACAATCAGCATGGTTCCAGTTCTGGTTAGTTTGTTCTTGGTTCTAGGAGAGCTGCCTTGCGCAATGTAGAATGTCTTTTCTGCACCTCTGGGTTCTGCTCAAAAAATGGCCAAAATACACTGTGGTGGTTTGAATGAGGCCACTAGATCTGCAGGCTTAGTTCCCAGTTGGCGTCCTGTCTGGGAAGGATATGGTGTGTGGCCTTGCTGGAGGAGTGTATCACTGTGGGAGGGGTGTATCACTGTGGGAGGAGTGTATCACCGTGGGAGGGGTGTATCACCGTGGGAGGGGTGTATCACTGTGGGAGGGGGAGCTTTGAGGTCTCACAAGCCCTGATCAGTCCTAGTGTCTCTCTGTTTCTCACCATAATTGCCTGTTTCCCACCATGATGATCATGGACTAACCATCTGAAACTGTAAGCAAGCCCCCAATTAAATATTTGTTTTAAATAATAAGGAATTGCCTTGGTTGTGTGTTAACTGAGGTTTCTGTCCTGTCTGGTTCCCACAGTCACTAAGTCCCAAAGAAATCACACAGAGGTCTATATTAATCATAACCTGATTGGCCCATTAGCTCGGGCTTCTTATTATCTCTTATAACTTACATTAGCCCATTATTCTTATCTGTGTTAGCTGCATGGGCTCAGTACCTTTTTGAGCAGCGTAGTAACATCTTGCTTCTTCTGTGTCTGGACAGGACTGCAGAGGGAGCTTCTCTCTTTCCAGAATTCTCCTATTCTCATTGACCTGCCTCTACTTCCTGCCTGGCTACTGGCCAATCAGCATTTATTTAAAACATAACTGACAGAATATAGACAGTTGCCCCGCCCCAATCGTGGTGTCCCTTTGTAACAACACAACAGTGCCTGAGACACACTTCCCTAAATCACAACACTCAAAGCTACTTTTAAGCCCTCCCAAGCCTTCGGCAGGAGAATCATCACACATTTTAAGTCATAGTGAGACCATGTCTCTAAAACAGCCACAAAAAAATGCTTCCTGGACTGGGGATTGGCTCACTGTGTTCTACCATTTGTGGAGCACAGGTGAAGCTTGTGATTCCTTTCCCCACCACTAAGGGAGTTACACATTTGTCTTTCTGATCTGGTTCTCTCTGTCTCTCTCGTGCATCATTCCAATTTACAGTTAAACATTTTTGGTTTTGACTTCGGAGATTGAACCAGGCTTTGTACGTGTTAGACACATGCTCTACTTATTATGCAATAAAAATATTTTTACAACTCCAAAATTTCCATGGCAAACTTGGCATGTTTCTTCAGCCAATCAACCAATGAAAACAGAGCAAGCATTTTATAAACGGAAAAAATTAGGGTTTGGGAATATAGCCAGGCATGGCGGCATGTGGTTGTAGCCTTAGCCTTGGGTAAGAAATAGGGTGACAGAGACAGGTGGGCCTGAAGATCATTAGCCAAACTGGTGACCTTCTCAAAAACATAACAATGGAGGGAGAAGCCGGACGGTGGTGGCGCACGCCTTTAATCCCAGCACTCGGGAGGCAGAGGCAGGCGGATCTCTGTGAGTTCGAGACCAGCCTGGTCTACAGAGCTAGTTCCAGGACAGGCTCCAAAAAAAACCACAGAGAAACCCTGTCTCGAAAAACCAAAAAAAAAAAAAAAAAAAAAAAAAAACAATGGAGGGAGAGCCCTCGGAGTAAAAGAAGACCTGACACCACCCCAGCTTCTACATGGACTATCACCTCCATGCACATGTTCACACTACAAACATACAAACAACACACACATACACAATATTGTATAAATATGTTACTGCACAATCTGACTGTTATAGCTTCTGTAATGAAAAGGAAGAGACTGGGAAAGATCGAAGGATCATGTAGCTCAGGCTGCTTTTGAACTCCTGCTCCTCCTGTCTCCAACCTCCCCAGTGCTGGGATTACAGGCTTGTACCCCACAGACACAGATGGCACAGCTGGGTTAAATCTGTCAAACTGTGGTGACACCTTGTTTCAAAGGCTGGGAGGTGGACGCTGAGGAGCAGAAGTTAAAGGTCATCTCTGAGAACATCAAAGTCAAAGAACAAAACAAGACAAAAATCTGGAAAAGTATAACACCAACAAAAAAATGAAACTCAAGCCATTGCCCAAAACCTGGAGCAAATAAAAACCCTGTTCTCCCACCAACTCACTTCTTGCTAACATACCCAGTTCAAAGTCCATGCAGGGAGCTTTATACTTCTTATCTTTGCCTGGCGTGGGCTCCTTTAAATGTCACCTTGAAAGCTGCCTTCCAGAACCTTTCCACTAAATCTTAGATTTTCCACTCAAGGCAGACCTCATTTTCTCTTCCACAGAGTACCATCTCTCCTTCCCATGAACCATCGTGCGAAAGGCACAAGACAGCAGAGATTCCGCTCCCAGGAGACTCACTGGCCTGCCACACAATTAGTCAACGCTGTGTTAACAGGAAGCAGTAGTGGCTTTCAATTATCACATACTCCAAATGGTTAGAGTTAGCCAGGCGATGGTGGCGCACGCCTTTAATCCCAGCACTCTGGAGGCAGAGGCAGGTGGATCTCTGTGAGTTCGAGGACAGTCTGATCTACAAGAGCTAGTTCCAGGACAGGACCCAAAGCTACAGAGAAACCAAAAAAGAAAACAAAGTTTTATTAATTTACTGTGTGTGGGTAGATGCATGGCACGATATGGAGGTCAGAAGACAACTTGGGGGACTTGCTCTCGCCATTGCTTGGTCCCAGGGATAGATCTCAGACAGCCAGGATTGGCAGCAAGCACCTTTACATGCTATCTCACTGGCCTTAAATATAGTTAAAAGTCTCTCTTACCTCTCTATGTGTCGATCTATCTGTCAGTCATCTATTTCTAGGTATTTAATAAATGTCTGTTCTGCTGGGGATGTGGTAGAGCACTTGTCTGGCATGTATACATCTTGGGTTAAATACTCAGTACCACAGTAGGTAGAGGATAGATAGATGATATATAGATAGATAGATGATAGATAGATAGATACATAGATAGATGCTAGATAGACAGATGCTAGATAGATAGATGATAGATAGATACATAGATAGATGATAGAGATAGATGATAGATAGAAAGATGACAGATAGATGATAGATAGATAGATAGATG
>NW_004949222.1:5050-10125 GCF_000317375.1 Microtus ochrogaster | reverse complement strand
TGTCTTGAAAAACCAAGCAAACAAACAAATAAACAAAAAAAACCAATGAAAATTTTTAAAAAGATTTTATTTTACGTGTGCATGTGTCCGGACATGTGTAAGGGGATGTGCCTGTATGCATGCAGAGGCCAGGAGAAGGCATTGGGCTGCCGGGTTTGTGGGATGCTCTGCTTGTTATGATGTGTGTGCTGGGATCTGCACTCTGCTCCTTATGATTGGATAGCAGTCTCTTCACAGCTGAGCCACTCTTTAGGACAGTCTCATGAAGCCCATGCTGACTTGGAACTCATGTTGTGTATTATAGAATTACCTGTAACTGATTCTCTTGCTTCCAACTCTCAAGTACACTGACATGTTTTTTATTTAAAAAATAAGATGACTTTCAAATTTTTAAGAACTTAAAATTGCCAGGTAAAAATGCTGTTTGACAATATGGCCAAATAAATTAAGCTCAAAACTTTTTATGATCATCCACTCTTTGTCCCAAGAAATTCCTCTGTTTGAAGCTCCGTGTTTCCTTTCAAGGCTTTAGCTTTCTTCGTAAGCCCAGAGTTTAACCCTAGGCCGGACTGAGCTTTGTTCCACATAGCCCTCCACTTCCCTCTGCAGGGAATGTTGGCTGCAGACTACACAGTGGCAGGAAGTGCAGGGACTTGGACAGGTTCCCAGGGCAAGGTGTTCTTTGAGCAGTAAGCCTTAATCCCAGCAGGACTCTTCAAAGGGTTCCTGCGATAATAGGAAACTTGCAAGGTCTATAACCTGGCCTTTGGGTATGGGAGCTCAGGGAAGTCACTTCAATCGGGTATTCTGGGACTGTGGCTCAGTGTTATGAACTGTAATTGCTGGAAAGGGGGGTTGCTCTCTTCTGATTTCCTGAGCACCTTTAGGTGGAGGAAAGGTTGCTGCTAAGCTTTGTGTTGAGACTAGGAGCACGTCTAGGACTCTGTCTTGGGAATGTCAGTAAGGGCCCTTTATAGAGACTTAGGGCTGGAGCACCTTCCTTAGCCTGTGGGAAGACTTTTCTTATTTTCATATAGTGTACCAAGACATGCTCTGGCCTGCAGCCTTCTTTGTAGCTCCTGACTTGTCTTGTAAGTGAGTTACGGCAGTGAGAGCAACGGAAGGTTTGTTTCAATCCAGCATCTTTTTCCTCAGGACCCAGCCACCTCCTAAGCTCCCTGTGGGCCCCAGTCACAAGCTGTCTAACAATTACTACTGCACTCGTGATGGCCGGCGGGAAGTTGTGCCTCCCTCAGTCATCATGTCTTCACAGAAGGCTCTGGTGTCGGGCAAAACAGCTGAGAGGTAAGGCCCCTCAGTGCTCCCTGCCCAGGACTCTGCAACATTCCCTTTGCCACTGCCCTTCCTTCCCCTGCAGTGGAAAGGTGCTTTGCACAATCCCATTTTATCACCTAGGTGTGGTTGGACAGGCCTGTGATCCCTGTATTCAGGAGACTGGCAAGAAAATCAGGAGTTCAGGCTAGGGCTGAGGATACAGCTCACTTAGTAAGCTACTTGCCTCGTAAGTACTGAGACCATCCCCAGAACCCACATTAAAGAGTCAGACCTGGTAGTATGCTTGTAATCCCAGTGTTGGGGAGGTGAAGACAGGAAGTTTACAAATTCCAGGTCAATCTGGGTGTTATAGTTAGGGGCAGGTCAGATGCCTGAGTGGGTAAGGTACTTGATGACTTGAGATTGATCCCCAGGATCCATGTGCTGGAAGCAGAAACTTGGTGCCTGCAGATTGTCTTCTGACTTGTACACATGTGCGATGGCATGCTCCTAACCTCAATAAATTAATCCAAAAATGATGGTGATAAAAGAACCTCAAAGGAACCCAAGAGAAAAAAACCAACTATTTGGACCCTGTCTTCAGGTATCTTTTATTAAAAGAGAATGACAGTGGTTTTACATGAGGTTCATACGAAGCTATAGTCTGGAATGAGTTTCTGCACTAGATCCAGCAGGCCAAGACAGAGCAGACATTTATGTGAGGCTTAGTTGTTTAACTAGCCTTCTGAGAAACAGGTGAAGGATCACAGCCAGTTCCCAGGCAAACCAGTTTTAGCTGCCATGATAAAGAAGTCCCTTCAGGTGTAGCCTTTGTAAGGAAGGCGACTTGGAACGGACCAGTCTTTTTGTTTGGCTTCTGCTTCCTTCATCCCTTTCCTGTCTATAAAGCCAGCCTCTTCTGCTCTGTTTATCAATTTTTGTTTTGTTTTATAGAATGAGGCATGGGGGCTGACGATATTGTAGCACTGAAGAGTGCTTGTTGATCTTGAAGAGGACATGGGTACAGTTCCCAGAGCAGCTTATAACTTCCCTTAACTCCAGTTTCAGGGTATCTGGTGCCCTATTCTGGCTCCCCAGGTACCAGCCACGCAAGTGGTACACATACATACATATATACATGTAGGCAGATATACCCATACACATAGAAAAAAATAGGATGAGGTGTTGAGGCCTGATGCCGTGGCACACACCTTGCATCCCAGTACTCAATAGGCAGAGCTTGAGGATGGCTACAAGTTGGAGGCCAGCCTGGAGTACGTTTTGTGTTCTAGACTATCTAGGACTACATAGTAAGACCCTGTCTCAAACAAGCAAGCAAGCAAGCAGACCGACAGACCCAACAAAAAGGGCTGGAGAGATGGTCTAGTGGTTAAGCTTTTATAATACTCTTGCAGAGGAACAGAAGGTACAGAGTTCTGTTCTCTGTAGCCATGTAGATGGGCTTACAACCTGTAACTCCAGTTTCAGGGGATTCAGTGCCCTCAACTGGATTCCATAAGTATATGTACTGACCTGTACCCTCCCCACACTCCTAAAATGTTATTTTTTTAAAAAAAGATGCTGAGCCCAGTGGCGGTGGTGCACGCCTTTAATCCCAGCACTCGGGAAGCAGAGGCAGGCGGATCTCTGTGAGTTTGAAGCCAGCCTGGTCTACAGAGCGAGTTCCAGAACAGGCTCCAAAGCTACAGAGAAACCCTGTCTTGAAAAACAAAACAACAAAAAAAGATGGTGAGGTAATGACTCAATTGGTAAAGTTCTTGCAGAACCTGGTTTTGATCCCCAGAGTCGATGGGGAAAAAGACGATGATTATAAGATGTACATTTGTAATCTCAGCACTGTGGTGGCAGAAATAGGTCGATCCCTGGGTCTGTTGGCCATTGTGCCGAGGAGAGTTCCAGACCACATAAGGGAAAGGTGGGATTCCATGTGCGTGTGCACACACACACACACACATTGACACAGCCACACACAGAGCGAGATACTGGTTCTGAGATCACAAAGGGAAGTTGACTAAAGATAGAGGGTGCGCGTTATACTCGGTCTCTTGACTATCGCTTTTCCTTAATGAGCCATACTTGATTCCTGGTAACGTCGCAGAGCTGGGAAATAATGCCCAGCGAGGTCAGCAGCCTGGTTCATACATACACCCCGAGGTCCTACGACACTCCCCAGCCTTTTCTCTTTATTTAAGGTTTCTTTGCCTGTTGTAGTGGAGGCGGAGACAGACAGATCTCTTTTGAGTTTCAGGCCAGTCTGGTCTAGAGGGCAAATTCCAGAACAGCCAGGCCTATACAGAAAAGCCCTGTCTCAAAATAGACAAAAATATTGATTACTTTATAAAAAAAAAACTATTTACTTTATGTGTATGGATATTTTGTCTGCAAATAGGTCTTTGCGTCATGTGCATGTCTGGCAACTGCAGAGGCCAAAAGAGGGGATCTGGTTCCCTGGAACTGGAATGGAATTAGAGTCAGTTGTAAGCTGCCTCGTGAGTGCTGAAAACCAAACCTGGGTCTTCTGGAAGAACAGTCCGTGCTCCAGCCCCAAGACTTATTTTTATTATTTTAAATTACATGTGTGTAGTTCAGTGCATGTGAGTGCACATGCCCCCAGAGGTCAGAGCATCAGCTCTCCCTGTAGAGGTTCAGGTTCTTGTGAGCCACCTGTTGTGTGTGTTGGGACCTGAACTTGAGTTCTCTCTGTAAGGACAGTACGCTGTCTTACTGCTGAGCCACCTCTCCAGCCCTACATTAAAAAACCCTGTCAAGTTGGCCGGTTATGGTGGTGCACACTTTTAATCCCAGTACTTGGGAGGCAGAGGCAGACAAGTCTGTGAGTTCCAGGCCAGTCTGGTCTACAGAGCGAGTTCCAGGACAGACAGAGCTACACAGAAAAACCCTGCCTCAAAATCAAACAAACAAAGTTTACTTAGTGTGTGGTGCATGTATGTGTATGAGGGGGGAGAAGAAGAGAGGAGACAGCAATAGAGTGAACGGGCGCATCCATTACAGAGTGTGTGGAAGTCAGAGCAGTTTTTGGGAGTTGGTTCTCTCCTTTTACTTTGTTCAGGCAAGGTTTTGTTTGTTTCTCCTGCTGTGCCCTGTTGTGTGCTGAAGGCTAGTTGACCCATGAGCTGGCTCTGCCTCCCATCTCTCTGTAGGAGTGTTGGGGTTACAGATGTATACCACCGTGTACATCTTTTTATGTGGGTTCTAGGGCTCAAGATTGTCAGCCTTACACAGCAAGCACTTTTACCTACTAAGCCATCTCCTCAGCTATCAGCCTCTTTTTTATTTTATTTTACTTTTTTAGACAGAGTTTCATGTAGTCCAGGTTGCCTTTCTGTTTACTATGTAGCTGAGAACTTGAAATCATAATTTCCCTACCTCCACTCCCAAGTGCTGGCAGGGATATGCTGCTGCTCTTGTTCATGTGATGCTGGGGGCTGCAACACTGTAGCTGTTCAGTCCATGAGGCTGGCTGTCTCAGCAGGTCTTCAAAAGAGATCAGAATCCTGAAGGAGGCTCTAACACCAGATTTGCTAATGAGAGCAAGCAGGTGGAGAGAGAGCAGCTTCCTTCTTCCGTGTCCTTATATAAATTGCCAGCCGAAGGTGTGTTCCAGACTAAAGGTAGATTGTCCCATCTCCAAAGATCTGCATTGAAAGTTTATCTTCCCACCTCAGAGATCCAGGTTAGAAGTGGGTCTTCTGTCTTCAAATGATTTAATCAAGAAAAATCCCTCCCAGGTGTGCCCAGTCGTTTGGATTTTAGTTAAT